>NC_072465.1:9067052-9219552 GCF_027596085.1 Anoplopoma fimbria
TGTATGTATGTATGTATGTATGTATGTGTTTGTATGTTTGTATGTATGTATGTATGTGTTTGTATGTATGTATGTATGTATGTATGTATGTATGTATGTATTTGTATGTATGTATGTATGTATGTATGTGTGTTTGTATGTATGTATGTATGTATGTATGTATGTTTATGTATGTATGTATGTATGTATGTATGTATGTATGTATGTATGTATGTATGTATGTATGTATGTATGTATGTATGTATGTGTTTGTGAGTGGGTATGTATGTATATATGCATGTATGTATGTATGTATGTATGTATGTATGTATGTATGTTTGTGTGTGGGTATGTATGTTTTTATATATGAATTTATGTATGTATGTATTTATATGTTTGTATATATGTATGCATGAATGCATGTATGTGTATTAATGTGTGTATGTATGGGTTTGTGTATGTATGTATGTGTATTTATGTAAATAAGTATGTATGTATGTATGTATTTATATAAGTATTTATATATGTATGTGTGTATGTGTGTTTGTGTGTATGTATGTTTATATTTTGGAATGTATGTACTGTATGTATATATGTGTCTCTGTATATATGTAAGTACAGTATTTATTTCACTATTAGTGTTGAGCATCTTTGGCAAAAAAAAAAATCCTGCAGCTAGAATAAAGTTCTATTTGTCTTAAATGAATCTCTGACTTCCAAAATACACAAACAGTAGAATATACCATCTCTTCTCTGTTTAATCTTTTCATTCAAACTACTGAATGAGCATTCAAACCTAACCCAAAGCCATGCTTCTCATGGCTTCAACATGTTAAATAGAGGTACATATTTGTCCATCTTTTTATACACCTTTAACCCATAATTCAGTCTGACATGTTTGGAAACTTTGGGATTCTCACTGGTGTTAAAAATAAAAGTTAGAAAAAGTTATTTGTAGTGATGGACCATGGCTGCGTTGATCCCTGCACAATATTTAAGGTACATTTTTTTTCTCATTCAATTTTTAAAAAATGTTGTCATGTAAATAAAATATCATCTTGCAGTCTTCAGTCCTCCACCTCTTCTTCGCCAGGATCAGGTGAGTCACATAGAGTCCTCGGTGGTATTAATCACACGATTCCAGCATGGCTGCCTCACCTTATTATCCCTCCTACAACAATTTTCATCAATCAACAGCGAGTGGGTGATATTATTTGTCATATTATTTGGGATTTGCTGTTTTTTTGTTTTTTTTCAAATGCAGAATTCTTTTTTTTTTTTGCAGCCAAGCTTTAAATAGCCCGTGGACCGCAGAATATTTGGTGGAGTGTGTGACAGGGAGAGAGAGAGCGAGGCGCTGCCAAGAAGTGTGTGCGGTTTTTGAGGAGCGCGAGTGAAAGAGAGCGTGTTTATGTGTGCGTTGGAGAGAGAGGGCGGGGGGGGGGGGGTGGCTGCGGAGGGGCATTAGTGAATGGCTGTGCTATTGCATCCTCCCAGGAGACCTCTAAAAAAAAAAAACACACACACATTGTCCCCGTCTATACACACACACACACACACACACACACACACACACACACACACACACACACACACACACACACACGGCACCTTAGCAGCTCGCTATGAACCCGCCTCCTTCATCTCTCCCCCCCTCCCATCTCGCTGCCATACCTCTATATCGTCGCGCCGCCCCTCCACTAAAGTCAGCACACACATCTCTCTCTCCGCCAGACGCACCGAGAGACGGTGGAGTGCGAGCAGCGGAGTCCGTGCGTCTTTACGCTCACAGTGTGTGTGCATGTGTCCGGGTGGCCGGGCGGCAGAGTCGGAGAGCCCACAGCGGCGTGCTGACAGCGGAGCCCCCGCTTGTCTTCGGAGCCGACAGCGGGTAATAAAAGCCACCAGAGAGGAGGAGGAAGAACCGCACGAGATTGCTCGCTCGTATTGGCTTTTTTAATTGACTGCTGTGGGAAGAAAGCAAACAAGTTGTCTATAAGAAGAAGGGTCCGATTCAGCCCGAGCGGCTCCAGAATTGTTTTTTTTTTTTTTTTTAAAGCATCCCTCTCTTCTTCTTCTTCTTCTTCTTCCCCCTTCTCCCCGTCCCTTCTGAGTGCGGAGCGGCAGAGGGAGGGACGGGAGAACCCGGGCGGGACGGACCGTGAAGCTGCGCGCCTCCCCGGTGGATGATCCACTGGATGCGGGGCGATGGATTAACAGCCTCCTCTACGGACCACTGCCGCTGCTGCTTTTTTTTTTTTTTTTTTTTTTTTTTACCACCACCGACCCTCTGTCCACCTCGGGATTATTTCAGCTCTCACCGACCTCCCCCGACCATCAGTCTCGAGATGACCGAGGAATATGTTTTGCGGTGCGTCCTGATGCTCTGCTGTGCGCTCCTCTCGGCCAACGCGAGTAACTGGCTGTAAGTTGGACTCCACACTTCTTCTACTCCATGATTTCAGAAAGTTGGACCTCATCTTTCTCACCTCGTTCACCTGACCCTCCTCCCGTTCCTCCTCATCTTCACATGTCTGCTCATCTTCTTCTGTCTTCTTTCACTCCAGCTTAGTTAATTGTTAACCATCACGCACACGCACACGCACGTCTCTCTCCCCCCCTCTTGCCCAGACTTAATAACTTACCAAAACGGCTAAATCCCACCAGCAAAGACCTTTACAAAAAAGAAATAACAATAAATCGCTCACAGGGGAAGAAGCACTTGTTTTGGTTTTTTTGGAAAGGTGCAGGTTTCCATTTAGGTGAAATTTCATCTTCTTGAAAATGACACCACGTGTGTAAAATAAGTTTTAAACTACTTTATTTAATGTCAGGTGGAAATGCCACAATAATAGGCACGTTCAGCCTGAAGAAAAAAAAAAATGTTTTAGAAAGTTGGTGTCTGATGGGATTTTCCTATCAGGTCTTCTACTCCAGTCTTTCTGCCATGATATCCCGCAACACCATTTTATTCATATGAAGTAAATATCAGATTTTGGAAACTATATGAGCATCAGATTTAAAAAAATAAAATAAAATTGTGCAGCCTGTAAAATTGTATGTGCTAATTTGCTTGTAAATTGCGAGAACAAATTATGAAACTGAACAATTTTTCACTTTAGAAACTCTCTGGGGAGCTATTAGGAGACCTGACCTGTGTTCATAATTTTTTTTATCATAGTCATATATCTTAATATTCTGTCAACACAAACAGCCTTTAAGAGAAAGACAGATGCTGATGCTGTTAATATAAGGCAGGTGTGCAGGTTAAGCTGCATTTGAGCTAAAGAATGAAGGAAGTCCTACAGAAACTATTGAAAGAAATCTATAAAATGAAAAGGCGTAAATATCCCAACAAATGATAAGAGCCTGAACACCACATGGATATTACAATGATACAAAAGTACTTAAAAATGCCTAAATAAGTGTGTATGTGAACATGACAGTAAACGTCAAGGATATATCTCAGGAGATAAGGAAAAATGCAAAGCTCAACCAGTTTATTATAAGCTCAATGTCAGCCCATGTGGGGATATTTCATATGTTTTTGAAGCGGTCAGACTATGGTGGCTCTAACCCACTCTGTACACACAGTGTGACTCCATGTGCCACCTCTTCCTGGGGGCCTGGCCGGGCTGGTCGCATGTGTGTGCCTGCTCTCCCAGCAGCCTGTGTGGGAGGTGGTTAGGTGGGTTCCTGCATTCCTCCGCACGCAGAGCTCCGCTCCATTTTTCTGCCGCTGTTCATTCCCCCGCGTAAAGCTCCAGCAGATTCACAAGCAGCACTCATCATTCCGGGGTGGGGGGGCCTCGCTGTTCTCTCCTATGAGAATCGGGACTGTTGGTATGAAATTATTCCTGGAATTGATGGTTATTATTAAATGACACAATTTGCCACTCTTAGGATCCTCCTATAGGGGGCTTAAGTTGTTGCTGCTGTGCCAAATAGTCACCGTTTAACTTTTTCTATTTGTATTATTACTTCCCTTAATTTCTCTGGATGAATAGATGGTGAGTTTCATAATATGATCACTTCAGCCTTGCGTGTTGACGTCCGCGTAACACGGCAGACAGCCCAACTGGTATCACTGACAGATTTGTCAGAATAAATCAAATTCAGAGCCTCGCCAAACAGCACAGTCTGCCTTGAACTCTGTCACTGAGTGCAGGGTAATGTGCTGTTTGGGGCTGAAGGCGTGGTGACAGCAGCAGCGCAGGGCAGGCATGTACAGGCAGGCCGCCGAGCTGCCAGTCTGCTCCACGGGAATCACACTGTGGAGGAAAATCTGTGTGGCGGGGCTGCTCGGGCTGCTCGTCAGACCTCAATGCCTCAACAAACCCCCTCGAGCTTCGGCTTCGGCCGGTATGCTCAGGGGTCAAAAGGATGGGAAGCAATTAGGGGAGAGAGATTGTTTCTGTTAGCTAGGACTAAAAAAAACATGCAACAGCTTACCTACTGTACACACCGAGCAGTTTTCAGTGACTCTCTATCAGTGCTGTTTGTTTTCTTTGATCCCTCACATGTCAGTTATTTTAAACGTCAAGGGACAACCGTCAACCGCCACTCATCAATTTAATTTAGCTTTTTGGGTCATTAAACCATAAACTGTATATAAGAAGTGGAGGTAGTCATTGTGACGTCACCCATTGGTTTGTGGACTGCTCTTTTGAGGCCTTGAGTTTGGGGATTTGGACATCACCATCTTGGCTTTTTTTGCAACGAATAATAGAAAGTTACCATATTTGGAATGCGGAGGAGTGACGTAGAGACGCCGTATACGTCTCTGGTAGCGGCAGCGACCTGCCAATCACAGTAAGCCCACCCTAAAGCATACCCTGCTTTATGGTCTATTTGACTCTAAATGGACCATCATTTACTAAATGAACATCATGCTGTATTGAAGAAGATTTGAAACTAGAGATTCAGACCATAAACTCATGTTTACAATGTCTACTGAGGTAATAAATAAAGTGAGAAGTAGAGTCATTTTCTCATAGACTTCTATTCAATCGGACTTCTTTTTACAACCAGAGGAGTCGCCCCCTGATGGTCAGTAGAGAAAATGCAAGTTTCAGGACACTTCCGCATCAGATTCACTCGGCAGAACCGAAGGTTGCCGCCTGATTTGTACGCCCTGTACTATGTACTGACCGCAATGTAAACTCATCTGCTTTACTGTGATAAGCTCTCAACAAGTGACGTAGTAAGAGAGAGACCACTTATGGTCTGCGGGTGGAGAAGTAGACGGGTCAAACAAACAGAGGTCTCACATCCAGGAGCATTTCGTTGTTTTCCTTATGTATTTGACTAAGTTGAATTAAGTTTTATTTAGTTGATTCATGTTGATTGATCAAATCCAGACCATCAAAGCAGTCATCATTTGGGAAGAATGTAAATTGGTGTTAATAACCTAGCCTGCATCAGAGTAGGGCTGGGAAATATATTGATATCATATCAATCTTGGATATGACACTAGATATCCTCTTTGTTTTGGGATATCGTAATATGGCAATAGTTTTGTCTCTCCCTAGTTTTAAAGACTGCATTAAAGTAAAGTGATGTGACTTTCCGAATTTACCGGACTGTTCTAGCTGCTCTATTATTTGCCTTTAACCCCCTTAGTCACTATATCCACATCACTGATGTTTATTTATCAGAAATATCATGTGTAAAAAGTTCGTAAAAGCACCAAAAGTTCAATCCTACCTCAGAGCAAGTGATTTTTGACCCCATAGTAACATCAAGCTGCTGTTACGACAACAAAGTAAGCTAGTTGAGCTAGTGCTAAGCTAGTTTTTATCTGAATTCGTGGTGGATGTGGTGTTGTTCGCCCATATGACCTTAAAATGGATGTGTTTTCCCAACTTTGAGAAATTTAAAGTAGGCTATGTGAACCAATCAGGACAAAGGCATTTGACAAAAAACATTGGAGGGCCCAATAAGGTCAACAAATTTGAAAAAGGCCAGAGTAAAAAGTGCAATACTAAATCACTGGAGTGCTAGTTTGTATTTCACTTTCAACTCTCAAAAGAAAGATTTAAAATATTTGTTCAAAATGGAATTCAAGCAGCAGATGGACAGATATCCTGACTTATACGCCTGATTAGAAGTCAAGCAACAAAAAAGCAGGATCCTACATTTCCCATAATGAATAAGGATCCTCTCATTATTTCATTCCTGCATGTTAAATGGCCATGTATTTTAAACTCCAGTCCTCCAGTTTGTAATAGGGGTTCTCTGTAATAAATTTAGGTTTCCCAACCCAAACGAAGATGATGACATCATTGTGACATCATCAGGGTTATTTTTCTTTGACTTGGCAAAGCTCCTTCCAGAGCTTCATAGAAGGCATTGGCTTGCCACAGTTTGATTAGCAATTTTTACCGCCAAACATTCACTTCCTTCTTCTATAAATTGATAACCTTCAGGTTTTTGGACTTTTGGTCCAATAAAATTAGCAACATGTCTTTTTTTTGTGACAGCCATTTTCTCTATTTGATATCTACATGTTTATTTATTTATTAATCGTATAAACATTATTGTTAGTTACAGCCCTGTCTGTAGAAATATGATGTTATTATTGTTTGAATTGTTTAAAGTTTTTCTATATACAACCATGTCCACTGACACTTGTTGTATATAGAACAACTGTATTATTTAGACAAAACATTAAAGTTGTTCAAAATGTAGTTTTGAACTCTTCAGTCCTCTTCCCTTCTCAAAGCACTCCAGGAGTAGTTTCCCTAGAAACCCCCACTCTGCTCATAAGTTATAATTGTTTCATACATGAAACATGTCTCAAAATGACCATGGTTCAGAACAGCTATAATGTTTCTAACACTTCTCCGCTGCTCTGACGTCACACTTAACCACAGCCTGTTTGTTTACCTGCAGCTCCGCCTTCATCCCGTCACCTTTATCCCCTCAGCCAGGATGCGATCACTTTGCCAAATCTCCGCGGCTGCTGAGTCATGTGTAGCGTCCCGCTGCCCAAACGGGGATTTGAATGCTACTTTTCATTAGTTTGTCCGTCGTCACCCTCCTCCTCCTCTTCCTCCTCTTGCCCTGCTCCGACTGGTTCTGCAGCACCTGCACGCTGCTCCAGGGCTGCAGTGTGTGTGTGCGTCTGTGTGTGTGTGTGTTGAGCATGTAAACTGGCATCTTCCCCAACAGTGGCACACACTCAGTAATTACCACGCTGGCCGCAGAAGAATGGTGGCCACACAACGCACGCTCCAACTTCCACATAGACGCATGCACAGCTGAACACGATGTTGGAGAAGAAGAAGGAAAGTTGTGTGTGTGCGTGTTTGTGTGTGTGTGTGTGTGTGTGTGTGTGTGTGTGTGTGTGTGTGTGTGTGTGTGTGTGTGTGTGTGTGTGTGTGTGTGTGTACGGGCATGGGTTTTGAAATCAAATCAAATAATCTAGGAATGTACTGGCTAGTGAGCAACCAAATAAATTAGTAAGAGGACTTCACTTGCTTCTTAAGAGGAAGAAATTCAGTTGTTTAAACCTTTCAGTTACTTATTACAGGTAAGAAGTTTAACAGTAGAGATGTAAATGTAGGAGAATCTGTTATGAAGTGATGGCCAGAGATCCAGATACAGTAATTACAGTGGACTATGAGGGCAAAAGAATTTGACATCCATATTTTTGTTCTTTATTTATAACCATGTGATTGACAGTACCTACCATGGCAATGTCTGGTTTTGGTGTTTACATGGTTGCCCAAAAATGTCTTATTCAGCCACTTTTAGTTGCTAAAAACAGAGCTGGTGACGGCCAAAAACCAAGATGGCGTCGGCCAAAATGTGGAACTCGAGACTTCAAAACCTTAGTCCATAAACCAATGGGTTACGTTGCAGTCACTATGTCCACTTCTTAAATACAGTCTATGATAGCACTAAACATCTAGCAGTTCATGGGTTAATGGTTAAGTATATGGTAAATATATGGTAACAAACCACAGTATTGGACAAATTCAATTTTTTGACAATGCTATGGTGAAGGTTTGGTTGGGTTTAGGCACAAAAGACTTGGTAAGGGTTAGGTAAAGATCATGGGCTAAAATGAGAAGGTATTTCAATGAAGCTAAGCCAAACCTTGTAGTTTGGGTTAATGTTTGTACTTTTTGAGGGAACAATTGTGGTCATGGTCAAAATGAATGGACATTGACTGTCGGTAGGTAATGGGAAATGAACAACAGTCTCCTGTGTTAAAGTCAAGTCTTTGGACTTTGTTGCTCTATTACATTGTGATCTGACTTCCTCCTTTGCTTCTAACGGACAAGAGTCATTACACTACCGCCGCAGGATTTATATTATATGTTATTTAGGGGCACTCTAAAACAATTTGTTCTGTTGTCTATGATATGCATTATTACAATTCAGCCTGAGGTAGACGTTAATGTTTAATTCAGTTATCACATCATGTTCCATATCATTGCTACACATCTACCTGTACTGCAATTAGTATAAAACGTTGCCCCTGGTTACCCATTGTTTTAGACACTGGTGGAGGACTGGCAGAAATGGACAGTTGGTGGAGAGATGTTTAAGTTGATTGATGATTTTCCATGGAGCTTTTCTGATATGTTTTGAGTTTTCTAACGCGCCTTTCGATATACAATCAAGTTCAAAACTGTGGAAAAATTCTTACGTTTGATGTGCACATAAGCACCGAGGTTATTTTGCAAAAGTTTGGTGCTGGTTGCATCTAATGTAACCAATAGATGTGCAGTGCTTAATTGTGGCTTGACAGAACATGACACCTGAGTAAAGGAAAGGCTTCAGTGTAGGCAGCCTACTAACTGTTGTTAGCTGGTAAGAATCTTTATTCTGCCTTGCCATGATAAGGATAAAACTTTATTTTGTCATTTTGATCATGTCAGCTGGTTTCGAAAATGTAAAATAAATGTGGTAAAACAAGCAAAACATAAATAAAAGTGTTTTAGCTGTCCCTGCGGACAAAAGCGGTGTTGTTTCCGAGCACCAGATTCCCTTTGGAAAACTTTTAATTTTACTGCAGCAGGGTGGTTTTGGTTCTCTCAGGCCTCCCTTCCCTCCAGTGGGCCCTGCAATATAGCCTTTGCCTCCAGCAGCGTGGTGTTGTTGTTGGTTACCAGCAGGAACAGGTGGCCCTGCGATGGCGAAGCACTACTCAACCTCTGGTTGGAGGAGGAGCTGCTGCTGCTGCTTGACGCTGATCTCTCTATGAAGGCTGCAGCAAAGCCGGATCTGGGTCTGTCCGTGGTGGGCTGGTCCCTGCTGGAGGCCCCAAATCTGAGCTGAAGGAGTTTCTGTTGAACCATCGCACCATAAATCTTTTCTTCTGATTTCACGGGGCAATCGGACCAGATAACAGGCATTTAGAATAACTAGACTATAGAAATAAGTCAAAATACCCGCTGGTTGTCTTGTTTGCTTATATAGGTCATATAAAGGCATCAGTTTTTCAATTCTGACAGTTTCATTACCAGTTAAAAGTTACTCATAGTAACTTCAAGATAAAGCAACCACAGTGGTTGTGAATAATCCATCTCACCACTGTTGTGGCAAAAGAAGGATTACATCTGGCATCTGTCTGAAGACGAGACAAAAACCGAGAGCGGCCTCGCTCGGCTTCATTTATTTGTTCAGTTAAACTGTCACGAATCTGCTCTGGAGAAAGGATTAGAATGCTCATTTATTTGCTCAGGAAAGGACATCCCCTTTAAAGCCTCGAATGGGTTGAGTGTTTGCTTTTTAAACACTTCACTTTCAGTAGGGAACAGTGGGTTCAAGTCTGAACGTTTGCTGCTGTCAACATGAAGCAGAAGATACAGCAGAAGAGCAACCAGCGTATGGAAAATAAATGTGGTTGGAAATTGGTTTAGGCAAATAGTTTTTATCTCAATCACCAAATATTCTGTAGCAGCATCATGGTGTTACACATATAATATATAACTCACTAACAGCGCCTAAACCTTATCTTTTTCAAACACTGTAGGATAAAAAGCACACACACTGGTGACTCTTTCTGTGTCTCCGTCTCTTTGTCTCTGTGTCTTTGTGTGTAAGTGTGTGAACATGCATGCACGTGTCCTGGACAACCATGGTGAGGTGCTAAAGAGATGGCAGCTGATGGGTAACCAGAGAAAGCAGAGACCTTGGCATTGCGGTACTCACTGGCGCCTCACACTTCTTAACACACACACACAAACGCACACACAAATGAATGTGGTGAAGCCGTGGCATGTTATTTCGAGCACTCTTGTCACCAGAGTGTGTACAATTAACGTAACACACTCGGAGCCATGGGGGGAATCGCTCGTGCCGACCGGATTACCGCGGGGACAGCTCCGGCTGACGAGGAAACACCCGGGACGCTGAAAGACAAGAGACGGTTCTGGTGGATCCGCTCCAGTGGCCATGTTTGAATGGCACGTGGTCTGGGGGCAACAATGGCTTTGAACAGCTGATTGAAGCTTTAAATGTATGCTGCAGCTTCTTTTGGATGCACTGGCTAGTGAGCAAATTCAACAATGTGTTTTCCTTATGCAAATACCCGTCACTGTGAACTGGAGGTTTAGAAAACTGTGAGGCACGTTAGACTTGACAGAGAGATAGAGGTGAGGCAAAGATACTGCTGAGGTGAAAGGGACAGGTGCACGCTCGTTGTTCTAAACACAACTGGTAGGTAGTTATTGTAGTTTGCGACTGCGACTCACAGCTCGTTGAGCCAGACTAAGATTGCTGTAGTAACTTCAAAATCGAACTTCTGCTCGGAGTCGTATCTCAGTCAATTTTGAACACGCGGACATGATATGCATATTTAAGATTCAGTGTGACATAGAGTTTCCAAGATATTTCCAGCTCCGACGGGCCAACGTGAATAAACTTCTATAAAGTTCCTTAGAAATCATAGAAAAAGATGCTCCGTATAACTCCAGAATAAGCCTGAGAATCATTAAGGTACATTGCTAACTAGATGTGCACTCTGAAAGCTCAGACCTTCACCAAGGCCGTTTCCATTCATGACAATAATGGGAGAGTTTTCCTCACGATAAGGATCAGCTCCTAAATTTATTGGGTTCCTCCTTGGCCGCCCTTTCACAAAGTTTCATGAAAAACGGACAAGTAGTTTTCCCATAATACTGCTGACAAACAAACCAAACATAAAAGAAAACATAACCTCATTGGCGGAGGTAAGAAGAACTGGTAACAGCTAATTGCCATTCTTTTAATCATGCCAATTTGCCAAAATGTACAAATATAGGCTTTAAAAAATGGGGGAAAAGTTGGGGGTCCCTCACATCACGATCCTGACCGGGGGTGAACACCCCTGAATGATGACTGCAAGAGTATAGGCAACATTTCAGGTTATTAAGGGTCACATTCAACGTTTTTATTCACAAAACTCCATACACATTTAAAATGTAAAGCTTAAGGAGTTCATAGTAAGGTATTCTGCTCAGTAGTGATGACTAAGTACCAAATAGGTGAGAACCATGCTGAATGTTCTAAACTCATACACAGAGGGTTCTTTATACACACAAACTTGTGTACAACACACAGTTTATACACGTGTGTTAACTGTGTAAATAGTTAGCAGGAATGGTGCATGTCCAGACCTGCCCACCGCACATGAATGATTCCACTTCAGCAGCAAGCTTATCTCCTTATCTATCCAAACTGAATGTGGAAATAAAAACAACCTCAAACTCATCAATTATGCAATCACATTCCTTCTCAGCATATGATTTCGTAAACTTTTTTCATCCAACAAATTGACAGAATAGGAGATCCAATCATTGGTCTACATTATTGTCAGGCCGTCCTGTTCACTCGCTCAGTCTGCTCCTCTTTTATTTGAAACTTAAATTTGTCAACTAATCCAAATTAGGCCTTATCCCTCTAAATGTCAAACCTTTACTGAAAATGTCCCATTTCCTATTATCCTTTGACATTAAATAGGCCATAATTAAAAGAAATTCCCCAAAATATGTTTTCATGTTTACAGGACACAGTCCTAATCTCCAATTCTTGTCCAACAAACTGACAGGGGTGGGTCCAAGAGATAAAGGGACACTGGCCCTCTAATATGATTGGCCACCAAAATGCTTCCTTTACAGATTTTCAAGATACTTGTGGAAGCCGGTTTTATACAAACTACTATTTTCTTTTTTAAGGGAAATCAGTGGCATTACTCTATGGATAGCAATGACTGTGTGTCTGCTGGTCGGTCCATCACTTTGGTCCGAATTTAAATATCTCACAAACCACTGGATGAAATGCAGTTTTGTATAAACAGTCATGGTCCCCAGAGGACTAATCCTAATCACTTTAGTTGATGTGTTAAAGTGATTTTATTAGGTCAAAATTTCAGTTTGTCCAATTCTTTGTTTTATGACCAGATACCTGTAATACTAATGACATACCCATCACCCTGAGTTGTGCTTTGTGTTTTGTAGAAATCAGCAAATGTTGCCGTTGTCATATTGAGCACGTTGATGTCAGCATTTAGCTCAAAGCACTGGCTAGCATGGCTGTCAACCCTTAAGTCTTGTGTAAATAATGGTCAAAATGGCATAATGCATACATTTTAATAACTAATCATTTAACAGAAGGAAATAAAAACTTTTCAGAAAGTCATTAAGGAAAATGCTGCAGGAAGCATTTTTGCACTTCCAGTTCCCTTTTATTGAAGTCAATGAGTTTTTTGAATAGGTTTTTGGTTAGCTGCCTTAAATAAGGTCTGTGTTTAACGCAAGCTTCAGAGATTTTCACATTTGTTCTAAGACATAAGATGCGTGAATAATTCCCCCGCTCGTGAATTTTTAAGTTTTTACGTTTATAAAAAAAGTAGGTTGCCTAGTGTGTCTACATGAGACTACAGAGGTTGTCTGAGACTTGCTCATTTAAAAGCTGATATGATCATGCACACCTGTCAACCTTTCCCAACTAAACCCAACAGCACAAAACCATCACGATACTTTTTTTTGGGGGGGGGGTTATGCCACATTTTGTACCAGCCTTACCCGTATGGTTAGCTAGCTGATAAGATGACTTTACCTACAAACAATAATGGTCACAATTGACTAAAGCCAATTCCTCCATTTAGAAACAATCAGCTGTTTGCAGCTATTGTTTACCAAAAGCTACAGACCTCCAACATGGCCGCCAGAGTGTTTTTACGTCACCTGAAAGACCATTATAGAAAGAATCAAGACAAAAGTAAGCATGACAAAGAGTCTGAGGACAGTCACAGGAAAACAGGCTGATGCCTACGGTTGGATGAGACTGGTATGCATGAACATTACACTGACACACACACACACACTAATTGATTCCTGGCCTTTAGGGGCCACGGCTCTAACACCAGGCAGAAGGTCAATTTCATGGCTTTTATTGCCTCTTTTCCCTGTGTGAAAGTGTGTTTTTGTGTATACATGTGTGTGTGTGTGTGTGTGTGTGTGTGTGTGTGTGTGTGTGTGTGTGTGTGTGTGTGAGTGGTTGTGGTGTTGGCAGAGCATGTTATTTTTAGGGGGAAATGAGCTCTAGTGGAGCCAGCAGCATATAAATACACCCAGACACACACGTGGACACACACACACACACACACACACACACACACACACACGCACACGCACACACACACATGCAAGCTTCTAGGTGCTCAGTAACTATGTTACCTGAACTCATCAGATGCATTTCACTTTCACCTCTTCCCCTCTTATCACTTTCCTGTCTCCATGCTTCCATTTTTATTTTTGTACTTTAAATGATTCCCTTTGACCTTTTTCCATTGTCTCATGCTCCCTTCCTTTTAATCTTTTGTTCCTTTCTTTGAAGCTACTGTTTCCCTTCTGCATTTATTTCATTTGTCATAAGAGCAAAGGCTAATTTGAGCGTTGTGATTCAAAATTAGATCCACGTAGTCCTTCATACAAAAGCCCACCCACTGTTACTACCACCACTGCCCCAGAGTCCTGAACCTACTGCTGCAGGTCAGCACTGCTTTTTCTTCATTTTGATGTTTTGTTTCAAAGGCATTTTATGAGTTTCATTCCTCAACATTTTATAAAAAAAATGATTGACTCATGAGAAAGAATTACAGATTTCATATAACTTGAGAAAATGCATATTATTTCAAAATTTCAAAGCGCAGTTTATTTCAAAAATGTTAATATTTTTGTAAAAATGTTCCCTAATTTTTTTACTATATTATTACAAAATCGCTATATTTTTTATGTTCTATTTCAATATTTCAAAACAAACAACAATAATTCAGTATGCAGTTGGCCCATCAGATGATAACCCCTGGTCTTCAACCTTCAAACAGACCTTTGACATTGAATGATTCTGTGATCCCCAGAATATTTTTGATAATCTCATGTCAATCCAATTTTTTTGACATTTTATTCTTCCAACAGCTAGCAAGACTGGCACCTATGCAGTAGTCAGGTATGAGTGGACAAAAAAAACATTTTGTCAATGTTGCTGAAAAGTGTGCGTGGAAATGTGTATTATGATATTAGAAAAGATGCAGCTCGACCGAGGTGGCGCCAACAAAAAAGTACCAGATACCAGTCACTATATACAAGTGTACAAGTGTGTGTGTGTGTGTGTGTGTGTGTGTGTGTGTGTGGGGGGGGGGGGTTGCTTTCTTATACTTATATCATGAAAAGAAAACTTAACTAACAGGCAGGTTAGTCTGAACAATGATCGGTGGGTAATATAACAAGGAGCAGATGTACTGTTGATAAGGTTACTTAAAGTTTAATATAAATGATTTGATGATTTACAACGGTGATTTAGCTGTTTAATGTTGTTACTTTTGTGGCTGCCTGATATACAATTCAATCAGAAACCTGCCAGCCAATCAGAATTTATTTAATTTGTGTTTTGTTTTTTTAAAGTGTAGATTAACTATAGTGGACTGTGAAGTTGAAGTTGTTTCTGTTTCACTCTGGTGCCTGAGAACTTCAGTACATCATCCAATTGTTGAAGGGAAACGTCTGTATTTTACAATCTGGTCTCTATTTTCCAATGTGTGTCTGTCTAAGTGAATAATGGGGACAATGATATTTGACACTGGTCCAGTATTGAGAGAGAGGTGACTTATTGCCAGACGACAACGGTGGAGATGTGGAGAGAGGAGAGCCGGTGTTGTCCGGGTGTGTTGTGTTGGAGTAGAGACATTGTAGCTTAGTGTTGTCTAGAAGATTTTCAACGTCATGGCTGGATATTTAGATGACTTTGACAACGTGGATGAGGCCTTTGAATTCAATGTCACCTCTCATGAGATTTCAGAACGAAACTTCTCCTCGAGCGAGACTTGGTTAGACGCTATAACAGACAGACTGGACCATGCGAAAGGTATCGAAAAAGGTTTTATTTCTCTATAGGTAGATTTCCGTAATGTCTGACACAACATTCTGAGCCTGATCAGAGGCAAAAACAATTACTTTAAGTGGACTTTCATTGCCACTGGGAAATTTCCCAGCTGCATTGTTCTCCATCAATAATGAACAAACTTCAAGAATTGTTGTTCCCATTAGCCACTTAAACATAAAATAATGGGGACAATATCAATCAACATTTCAGTTCACCTCAATGTAAACGTGCCAGAGTTAACTAGAGAGCTAATTTTTTTGTTTGGGCAGGTTATTACAATTTAGTGTCCTAATATTATCAGTACAATTCAACAGCAAACACTATACAGCACAACACTGTACAGCACAATACAACACAATACTATACAATATATTAAAATATATTACCAAAGTAGCAGATTTATAAAAACAATGTATAAATGTATCTAATGGCAAATGTAATTGCTTTAATCATTAGGGTCCAGGTTGAAAAATACCAAAATGTTCCTTTAAGGTTAGCTAAAATGTATCAAAAATAATGATTCAGACACAGGTCAGAGGTCAGCTTTAGCACAGCGCAGCTCAGATTCAGTGTCTTCTTATGATATGGGACTTGTACTCTTTCAGACAGGTTTCGGAGGTCAGCATAGGGCTAAAGTGGGTCCTAATTAAAAAGCTTTTTTTTCTCCTGTGAAACTCCACTCTATCTTTTCTTTCTTCCTTTAGAAATAACTGAGGTCTGGTGACAGCTTTTTTTGGATGTGTAGATCCATGTGACACATCCCTCACTTTTATGTATTTGCTGACATTACTGGGACGTTTCACACGCATGCTGGTTTCTCTAAATGCAGATCTTTATTGTTGAGATCCAGATTCCAGATTCAAACAGGACATTTGCTGTTCAGAGCCTTCTGATCATCCGAGGCCATGAGGTGAGCTACAAAAAGGTTCACCGCTAAACTTGGTCCTGTCATGTAGTTCAGTGTGGTAAAGTGTCAGAAGGTAAACTGAGAGGATAGTGCCCTCTACAGCTCATTACATGTTTTACATCCTGTAGGTGTCCACTGCAGAGGGGACAGGGAGGGTTAGCTCAGGTAACACTTGTCTTTATATGAACAGTTTAAATCTCTGCTGCCTGCTGGCTCTCTGCTTGCAGCGCTGAATGTTAGGGTTTTCTTTCGCACTTAACTTTATTTGCACAAGACTAACACACAAAATATTACCCATGCGTCAAGTCAAGAAGTGTAACCGGTTGCAGCACTGCTCGCAGGTCTGTGCACACCGCCTCGGTGGAGAAGTCTCTTAGGCCCTTTTCTTGCAGCTCTCCTTGCATTTCCCATCCATGCTATATTTACCTGTCGCTGTGTACCTCTGCTGTGTGCTCAGTGCTGGAAAGGCAAACACGAGGGTATTTTCACATAAATACACACTAGAAGGGATGGATGCACAGAGAGTGTGCCACAGTAGTTTGCTGAAGCACATTACTGTCATGCAGATGTGTCCAGCCTCCCCTGCATGTCTCTCTTCTCTACACTCCCTGATTTCTCTCCTTAAGGCCTTCATTTTGTCTGACTTTATGGGCCTACTTGTTAAGAATGTTTTGTCTGGGCCTGTATATTTAGTGTCGAATGAAAATAGTGAACATGCGGAAAAAGGAAACTGCTGCACTGTATGAGGAAGACAAATCAAGACCTCTCTTAAGTCATTGTAGACTTACAGTAGTGAAAGATGCTGTTCACAAGTTGTCAGAACCCAGGGGGATATTTACGAATTGTTTCTTCAGTCTGAAAGCCCAAATGTAGTCAATTTTAAATCTTACAAAAAAGTAAGTGGCAAAATAATTCTCCATCGTGAAACCAGCTTATTTCTGGTATTTTTGCTTGAGAAATGGTATTGACATTTTGGGAAAATAAGCACATAACTCACAAGTTGTTTTTAGAAATCCAACTTGTGGTTTTTTCACTAGTCTTAATATTGATTAAACAATAAATTAATATTAGTAGATTCATTTATGATCTTCACAGGTACCCATAGATTAATTTTGTAAACTCTGGACAAAGCCAGGCTAGCAGTTTCCCCCTGTTTCAAGTCTTTATGCTAAGATAAGCTATTTACCACACATCGTATCATTCTAAATCTGCAAGAAAGCAATAAATGTATTTTCCAAAATGTAAAACTAAACTTCTTAACCAATGGAGAAAAAATGTCAGCACCTGGACCTGTGGTAACAATTTATGTAACAAAAAAGGTCCACTTTCCAGCTCCCGGAGCTTTCAATTGCAACTTAGTTTCTTTGTTTCATAGGACATAATTATTGATTGATTATCGAAAAATTGTTGTTGATTAAATTTATGTTGATCGACTAATACATGTCGACTTATCTTATCACACTACAAAGAAGTACTTACTTCTTACTTTTTTTCTTATTTATTTTGCTTAATAGCATTTTAAGGGGACATATAATAAAACGATATAAGTAATAATAGAATAAAAGAATATGCAAGGGAGGCCAAAAGCCTGAAAGGCTCATCACAGGTCTTCCCCCAGTTTTAATTAAAACAATCAAATAAACCTTAGAGATTTGAAAGATAATTTGAAAGCAAGAAATCATTGTCCAATAAAATAAAATAAAAACATTAATAAAACACTAAATAATCATGAAAGGAAAAAAAATAACAACAAACTCCAAGAAATAACTACTAATAACGACGAGCCCTTGTCCCATTGATGAAAGCACCGCACATTTATACACAACCGACTGGGTTTCTATGCCGACATCAGGAAAATAACTGTACAACAAGCTTTCTCCATTGCGCACACTCACAAAAAGTGGAACTTTGCACACAATTCTGAAAAACCTGAAGCTCATGACCAACAAAAACACTCCAGACTGCCAAACTCCTGGCACAAACTCCATTGTCCTCACTCAAATAGAAATTCTAAATGATCCAAGACCGGAATCCCATGGAGTGTCACCCTCACATATGTAAGATTTAGGATTATGTTAAAAATGATGTTCTCTGGGTATTTTTTACTTTAAAAACAAAACAAAAAAATTCATTAAAAATGCAGTAATTCATATTTATAATGCACAAAAGTTGTTAAAACAGGAGTTTTGTGTGGTATTTATCATTTTATATGTTAGCCTTTATCTCCTGTCTCCAGATAACAGCCTTCGTCATAAACGGCTCCTCTGTTTAGAATTATCTCTTATTTTCAGTTTGAGCCTCCCATGAGGCCGTGGGGGGCTCTGGGTGGGAGGTATGGAGCATTCCACCTGGACCGTGGTGCGTTCGCGTGTTTGTGTTGCATTACACATTGCAGCCTTCACAACACCACTGGCTCCAATGGGCTTAGGCCCCTGGGATTTAAGCACGCAACCACCAGAGGCCAGAGAAGAAAGAGGGAGTGGAATGAGGATGAGATGTGGGGATGATGGTGTGTGTGTGTGTGTGTGTGTGTGTGTGTGTGTGTGTGTGTGTGTGTGTGTGTGTGTGTGTGTGTGTGTGTGTGTGTGTGTGTGTTGCTCTGTCCTTCTACGGTCTGACTCCTCTGTCTCCTTGTTGAGGCGTTTGGTTAACCTCGTCTCTGGGAAGCGAAGGGCATACACAGCAGAGAGAACAGATAAAGTGAGACGAGATGAAAACGCTCACACACACTGGCCCAAGGCCTCTGCTGAACTTTTCCCACGCGTGAATACACACACACACACACACACACACACAAACACATATCCAGAAAATTACCTTCATAACGGCTTATCCGATGTTTATTAAATGTTTCCAAGGTGAATGTCAGGCCAGTGGGATGCCATCCAGCTGTTTGTGTCTCCATGAGTGGGATGCAGCCCGTCCGACGGCAGGGTTTTGTTGTCGTCTTGTGTTTTTCTGACCGTGGGTTGTTCTCATCGCCGTCTGATGGTCTCCCAGCTGGATGCCTCCACCCGAACGCAGTGCTCTGCCCAAGGCTACGCTAAACAACAAAGGGGGATCAAACGGCACACATGGCTTTGATGAAAACCCCTCGCTACTGCAATAGAGCAAATCAGAGCTGGGCAGAGCCGAGCTGGACTCCATCCACACAGGGAGGGGAGGAGGGGGGATCGGGACCTGTAGATTTTGGGAAAAGATAGAACCTCACAAAGGGCTCGAGGACAGACAGTGGGCTTTAGGATTGCTGCTGTTGGTGTTTTTCGTTATTAGAGTCTATTAGGGTTTATCACATTTTAGGTCGGGACTAATTAGATCTGTCTAAATTAGCTCTGGCAACGTGAATATATTCCTACTCGTCCTATTTTGCCGCTTGGGCAGAAGCCTCTTTGTGTAGCATCTTGAAGCAGAGGGGTCTTACGTTGTTAACGTTGTGAAACGGTTGCGGTTAGGTATAAGCAATAAAACTATTTGGTTTAAGTTAGCAAAAAATAGCAGTTTGGTTTATATGAGTACGATAGTGGCTAGCCATGGTAGGGGACTCAGTGGCGCGGCGTCATGTCATGTGACTAATTGTCGTCAGTAAATATAAATCAAATTTTGGTTTCACACAGGGACATGAATGCCAGTCTCCTGAGTTAAAGTCCTGTGACCCATCCACCACCCCTCCCTTCAACACTAAGTGGACTTTCTCTCTTTTAATACTATGCCCTTGCCTCTGAGTATCTAATAATGATGCAGATGGGTTTAAATTGGAGTTAGATGAGAGCCCGATGCATCGCACACAATCTCCATGTGCCTTGTATATCAGCATTAAGACACAGTGGACTTCTGCCCAAGCGCCGGTATTTGAAGCCCAAAGGAGCGAGATCAGGCTGGCTCAGGTCTCTCTTTTATGAAAGTGAATTGATGCACTGGTTCAGGTAGGGTTTCCACAGGTCCAACATTTTGGATCAGGTCCAAAATGTTGGACCTGTAAAGACCTCTACCTGTAGTTAAACCATCCATCCCAAGATGCAATATTGCTTACAGTTCTTCTAAAATGTTGATGGTCCTGGTTTTCACTTTAAAACAAAACCAGTCAAATATATTTAGTGCGGGAAACATTGAATAAATTCGGCAACATTCTACTTTTTAAAACTCTTTTTAAGCTTCCTCACTTTACCTGTCTAAAAATATAGCTGTGAAACTTACAGATAAAAGATGCTTAACAAACCACCCATTTCTGTTTCGGCAAGTGTCTGCCGTCAAACAAAATGTTTGGAGCTAACGACATGAAGACATTGGGCATACTCTAAGGAAACTGAGTCAACCTCACGAGACAGTGAAGTCACCCCTGAGGGTGGATGTGAGCGGATGTGGCTGAGATGTGGTGGAGTGGCAGAGAGCGGGGTTATCGCAGCGATGAGTGCTAAATACTGACACTGTCTGGAGGGAGAGAGAAAAAGAAGGCCATCAAAGAGACAGAGAGAGAAGGGAGATTATCTGAACTGTTGAGAGGAGCAGATGAGAGGGTGGATGGAGAGGAGGAGCTGTTTGACCTTTGGAGGGATGATGTACTAATTATACTACCAAATTTACAAATAGCACTGAAGATAATGCACCAGTGCAACACTTGGACATTACCATCTGAATTTAGGAGGGTTTAAAATAGTTGAGATTTAGCTAACAGCTATATATACATATAAATACATAATTTGGATGTCATGAATACTCATTTATGAACTCAGCTGGTGTGCAACATCGGTGGCATGACTTTGTGATGTGCAATATAGCTTTGTCAATAGTCTGACAGCAGAATTCTCTGCAATCTGGATGTGTGCCACAGCTTGATTGAGCCGGGCTGGCAGGGCTTTACAGAGGTATGTGTGGTCTTGGGAACTCATAACCCAGGACTCATAAAGCAAGCTTGAGAAACCTTAAGGAAAAACATGTCCGCCCGTACAGAATGATAGCCTGAAAGTTAATTTAGTTGGAATTTGCCTTTATTGAGGGCCATTTTGATATTCAAACTCTGTTCACCTTATAGAGGAGCCTGCAAATACAGAATAATAACATAGTAAAATAGTTTCAAAAATAGTTTTTTACTATTTTAATAATAGATTTTTATTAGGTATGGGTTTTTTTTGTCCTTCAAGACTCAATGCTAAATCATGATGTCAGCCATGGACAATCTGATGTAAATGTTCTGGTTGGATTTAATGCAGTTTATGTTTTCTATATTTCTATATGCTGGATGTGAATGCTTGAACCTCCCTGAAAGGAGTAGGTCAACTCTTTTGTGACAAACAACAATTTGCATTCATTCTAAGATTGAGATAAAAAAAGACCAATGTCAGTGTCTGCTTGTTTAAAGGGACCAGTGTGTGGCATTTAGGGGCATCTATCGACATAAATGGAATTACATATTAATAACTATGAGTTTTCTTTAGTGTATAGTCACCTGAAAATAAGAATTGGTGAGTTTTCTTTACCTTAGAATGCCGTTTTTATCTACACATGGAGAGGGTCCTCTTTACGGAGTCCGCCATTTTGAACTGCCATGTTTCTACAGTAGCCCATACCGGACAAACCAAACACTAGGTCTAGATAGGACCATTCATGTTTTTGCCTGGGCCACCGTAGTTCTACAAACTTGGCACACCGGAGAAGTTTCAGCCTGTTGCGATCTAAAACCTCCCTGCGTGTGTAGCCCAGCTTAGCATAAAGATTGGAATCAGGGGTAAACAGCTAGCCTGTGTTCTGTTAATTTGGGAGTGTGAATAAGAACTTTAAGAGCATGAAATACTACTTTGTGTGCCATATTTTATTATTTTTCCCCATGACAACTTTAAAAAAGTTTGTTGAATGCAAAGAAGAGACAACAACCAACAACTTAGTGTTAACACTGTGTAAAGAACTCCATCTCAACAATCTGTCTATTTAATCTAATGTTAAGTTGTAAATATTCAGTCAAAAATGCTGTTTTTACGGTGTAATTAAACTTTCTTTCTCTATGACGGTGTTATGTGGATCACTAGAAACAAGTTAGCGCATGTCATCTGTAAAACTCTCCATTGTTTGAGGAAAGTAAGCTTTTTAGACTCAACATACGTTTAAATGAGTGCTCTTTGCGTAGCGTAGACATTACATAATCAGGGCTGCTCCCGCGTTAGGAGACTCATTGCCAGCTTATGAGAAAACCTATTTCTGTAAGGTGCAGCTGGGACTGGAGATATGAGACTGAAGTGAGGTGAGGTGGATGTGTGAGGGTCAGGGCATCCAGACTGATGCCATTTTCTCACACATCTTAGATTGTGTGTGTGTGTGTGTCTGTGTGTATGCGGTATATCTCCCCGACCTGTCTGGCCTGGAGGTGGTGTGTATGATAAGCCACTTTCCCTCCTCTCAGTGTCCTCACAACCAGACATTTATCCAAAACATTCCCACAACGTCATGGGAACCAAACCCTTCTGAACACAAGATGTGCTTCATCTGAATGGTGTGGTCAAATTCATTTTTGAAGGGAAACATTTTTTTTTTTACGATAACTGTATCAAAGTGACACTATGGTGGAGACGATATGCAGTCTGTTTCTTGCCTGTATCTCACCTTATGCCGCTTTAAACATGGACATCAGATTTGGTACTTTCATTTTCTTCTCCTGAATGTTCCTTCGTGACGCCCATGTTCTTTCAGGCCATCTGCTGCACACTAATGAGGTCCTGTTGGTTGTCTTTTTGTTTTGTTTTTCTGTCAGGTATCTGGCCAAGCTGTCGTCAGTGGGAAGCATCAGGGACGAGGAGACCTGCGAGAGGTTACGAGGCCTCATCCAGAGACAGGTGCAGACCTCTACCTTTGTGCACCTCATTTACTGTAAAGTGTATCCAACGGTGTTTTCTTTCAGCATGGAATATCAACATTTGGTTTCTGGTATGTTGCAGCCCAAAATCAGCTAAACAAAAATGATGACCCCTTGTTCATATGATTATACAACAGTTGATTTGATAATGACATATTAGTACCCTTTTCTCCAGGACAAATATAAGTCTATAAGAATGTTTCCAGTATGTGTTCTGGTATTCTTTGCTGACGCAGCTCCTGTGTGTCTCTGCTCCAGGTCCAGATCTGTAAGCGCAGTGTGGAGGTGATGGATGCGGTGCGTCGTGGAGCCCAGCTGGCTATAGACGAGTGTCAGTTCCAGTTTAGAAACCGTCGATGGAACTGCTCCACTCTTGAGACCATGCCCGTGTTTGGCAAAGTGGTCACCCAGGGTAAGATTACTCACTGCGGCCATTCCTGTCGTCAACTCCCTGCAAGCATCTCGACACAAAAAGAGACACTGACTTGACAGACGGCACTACCAACCCCGTTCTTATTCCCAACTTGTCACGTACGGACGTTTGGTGAAGACCCCATGGAGGAGCTAAGGTTTAGGTTAGGTTTAGTTAAAAAAGTGATTTGGGTTAAAATGACATAACTTCAGCAAACTACTTAGCTTATGTTATGTGAAGTGATGTAAATGATGAATGTTACGCAACATAGCCTACTTGCGCTACTTAGAATTAGTCAGTGTTGACTTATAGTTTCAATTGGAACACAAACAGTGGTCTCCTGGGTGAAAGTCCTGTGTTTGTTTGACCCATCTATCGCCCCTGACCACTAACCCCTCTCGGCCTTGTCGCTTGTTGTGCTACATCTTCATAGAAGGCCGGAGCATTCACTCTGAGCGACAGATATTACGTTGGCTCTACATTGGAGTTACTTGACAGCCCCATGCATCGGTATCAGACGTAAAGGGCCATGACAAAACACTAGTATTTGACACCCTGGGAATGAGACCGGGCTGGCCCTACTGCTGGTCTACACTAAAACAAGTTAATCAGTCAACTATCCAACCCACATGCATTTACAAAATGGGGATTATTCCATTCCATTCTAAAATATTGTGACATTTTAGAGCTGGTTTCCATTTGTATTGGCCTAACCAGCTCCTGTATGTCAATGTCTCTGGTGACCTCCCTCAGACTTTAATAAAGTCTTTATCTGTAGAAGTTTCTTGCCATTCAAAATGAGAAGCTCTTTTCAGTTACATATTGAAACAATACGACTGTGTGTGCCTGTGTTTGTGTATGTGTTAGGCACCCGTGAGGCAGCCTTTGTGTATGCCATCTCAGCAGCCAGTGTGGCGTTTGCGGTCACAAGGGCCTGCAGCAGCGGAGAGCTGGAAAAATGTGGCTGCGACCACAATGTACATGGAGTCAGTCCAGAGGGTAGGTCTCTCTTTCCCTTTCACACAAACACACACACACACGCAAAGGAAACAGGAGGACCCACTGAGACAGTACATTTGAATTATTTTAAAGGCTAAATAATGTGACATTTTAAATATTTGTTTCATTTTGAAAAGGCCAGAGAGATGTCATTGGTAGCATATTAATTATGCCATCTTGTCCATGTTTACATAGTCAGATCTTTTACAATATCAATATCAAACACTGAACACAATGCACCTTCAATACAGAACTATCTCAATGTATTTCATAGGGTTCCAGTGGTCGGGCTGCAGTGATAACATTGCATATGGCGTGGCCTTTTCCCAGTCCTTTGTGGATGTGAGGGAGAGGAGTAAAGGCCAGTCCTCCAGTCGGGCTCTCATGAACTTGCACAACAACGAGGCTGGCAGGAAGGTAACTTGTTGACCTTGTCTTATATGACCTTTTGTAAAACACTGCACTTATTTTAGCACAGAGAACCCAAAGAGTCATGTTGGCTTTTTTTCTGAACCACTTTTGCAGTTCCCTATCAATATTTATTTCATACAAGTCTAAGATTTAAGTCATCCAAGATAAGTTCAGGTCAAGTCCGACATTTTCTAGATAAGTCCAAGTCTCAAGTTTCAAAGCAATCAAGACGAGTGCAAGTCTATTTTTAAGTCATTGTACTCCAAGTCGAGTTATTTTAGGCAAGTCCAAGTTAAGTCTCAAGTCATCCGAGTCCAGATTGAGTATAGAATCCTTCTAGAGAAGTGTGAATCAAGTTTCAAGTCAGTCGAGACAAGTTGAAGACAAGTCGCAAGACAAAGGAGACAAGTCCAAGTAAAGTCTTAAGTTATTCCAGACAATTCAAAGCCATGTCTCAGGTCATTAAAATACGTCGAGGTCAAGTTATGTGAGTCAAGTCCAAGTCAAGTCTCAACTCAGTCCAGATCAAGTCTAAATCTTTTAGGATGGTGCAAATCAAGTTTCATGTCTTTAGAGAAAGCTGGAGTCATGTCTTAAGTCTAATGAGACAAGTCCAGGCCAAGTCTCAAGTAATTCAAATAAGTTCAAGTCAAGTTTCAAGTCAATCAAGACAAGTGAAAGTCAGTTCTCAAGTTGTTTGAAATAAGTCCAGGTCAAGTCTCAAGTTATTTTAGTCACTAAGTCATGTTAAGAGTAATACGAGACAAGTCTAAGGAAGTTCAAGTCTCTTTTATCATTCAATAAAAGGCAAGGTCAAGGATCATGTTACATGAGACAGGTCCAAGTCAATCTTTCAAGACAAGTTGAAGTCAAGTTTATCATTCAAGACTAGCTGAAGTCTAGTCCAAAGTAATATCAGACAAGTCCAAGTCAAGTTATTTCAGACTTCAAACTTCAAGTCAATCAAGATAAGTGCAAGTCCATTTTAAGTCATTCTTCTACAAGTTAAGTTATTTTAGACAAGTCCAAGTCAAATTTCAAGTCCCAGGTCAAGTCTTCAAGTCATATGAGACAAGTCAATTTTAAAATACATTACAAAACACAGTATGTAAACTCACAGCAGTCAAGTCTAAATCAAACCCTTATTCTTTATATTTGTGACTCAAGTCTGACTTAAGTCCAATCTCAGGCCTACAGCTCTGGTAGCTAGGAAAATGTTGTTCTATTTGTTACTGTAAGCACAGTCAGCATTTGAAAGATGGATGCTGCTATCCACAGCAGCTTTTTTGTAGGGATATTATGCATTGTCATGACATTATTTCAAGGTCTTTCTGCTAACCAAAGGTTATTTGGCATCTCTGCAGGCCATCCTGTCCCACATGCGTGTGGAGTGCAAATGTCACGGTGTGTCAGGCTCCTGTGAGGTAAAGACCTGCTGGAAAGCCATGCCGCCCTTCCGCAAAGTGGGCAACGTCATCAAGGAGAAGTTTGACGGGGCCACTGAGGTGGAGCAGCGCAAGGTGGGCACCACCAAAGTCCTGGTGCCTCGAAACTCCCAGTTCAAACCTCACACGGACGAAGATCTGGTCTACCTGGAACCCAGTCCAGATTTCTGCGACTTTGACCCGCGCACGCCGGGTATGCTGGGCACTGTGGGCCGCCAGTGCAACCGAACGTCAAAGGCCATCGACGGCTGCGAGCTGATGTGCTGTGGCCGCGGCTTCCAGACCCAGGAGGTGGAGGTGGTGGACAGGTGCAGCTGTAAGTTCCACTGGTGCTGTTATGTCAAGTGCAAACAGTGTCGCAAAATGGTGGAGATGCACACTTGCCGGTGATGGGAGTGGCGGGGCACTGAGGGCACTGCTGATGAACAAAACAAACGCCCCACACTCCTGCTCGATTACAAAGGCCAGAGGGAGCAAGGAGGACTTGTTAAACCTCCCTCTTCTCCTGCTTGAAACCACCCCACCCTCCTACTACTGGTCAACGGAAACAGACTGAGTGGCTTAGAGGTCAAATGTCATCCTATTCATTTTATGACACCTTAATGGATATAAATAGATTATGCATGGGGTTTCCTACAAAGCTACAGAGGCAGTTTGTTTCTTCTCAAGTAGAGAGCGCCTTTCACTTTCTGTCTCCCTCCCTCACTCTCGTGTTTGCTTTGTCATTGATGCTTCTTATTTTTGTAATGTTTAACTTATTTTGATGAGACTGAGGAGATTGATGAGGGATGATGGACCTAGAAGGAGGGGACAGACCAATGGATATAATAAGGGACAAACTGGACCCATGGGTGGGCAGATGGGTGGGTGGGGTTAAAGGGTTGGGGTGGGGTGGGGTCAAGAGGAGGGTTGTTTGCCCTCTATCCTTGCTGCTGCTGCTTTTGGAGGACTCAAAAAGGGATGTCAAAAAGGGAGACGCCAAGTCTGTCAGAGGACGGACTAGAACAACGAGGAGGAACATGTCGCAGACGGACTTTCTGTGATTTGCTTCCTGAGTGTACATGGCTGTGCTGCGCTGAGGTTCAGTTGATGATGAATCATTTTTTGCCCCCTGCAATGCCCTGATGCTGCTCCACTCACACACACACACACACACACACACACACACACAAATTCACTGTCTTTCTCTCACAGGGAGGATGATGATAGACAGGTGAAAGCCACTGTCAGCTCCTTCCTGTCTTTTCTGTAGAGCACTGGCAGGTGATGGCCATGAGACACACATACCCAGCAAACATTGTTCCAAATCCACACCTGTATTCATCCACAGCTGCTATACCAGCAACAAGAACCCAGACACCTTGTAACAAAACAGCTTCCAGATCCGATTTGAGATGGTTTGTGAAAGCCTTGCTCATATTGATTGCCGTTGATCTTGGCCTCCACCTGCACGTCGCCACCTGCCAATCGCTAGTTGGCTTAATGCAAACACGAGTAAACAGAGACCTGCATGTACCGGCAAACACACACAATGTAAACACACGCGTACACAAAGGGGTCTGCCAGAGGGTTGCCGAGCATGCTCACCATGCATGATGACTGAAGCACTTTCTCTCCAAGCGCACATAGAGCCCTCGCCCCCACAGCAACCAACGATGTCACCACATACTCAGTTTCCCTTGTTCTTCATACACACACACACACACACACACACACACACACACACACACACACACACACACACACACACACACACACAGTTCCCATGCCACTGTCAGGACTCTATTGTTGTCTTGTACCACCACCATAAAGCCAAGCTTACCTATAATAACGTGCTATCATTATAGAGACATACTGTAGATCTGTAAAGACTTATACACTGAAGAAGACTATACTGCCTATGAATGTATGTTAATACGGAATATATGCTGTGTCAAAAATGACTGTTGTCACTTCTTTCAAAAGATACTACATGCTGTGCATGTGTGTGTGTGTGCGTTTGTGTGTGTGTGTGTGAGCGAGAATGCCACCAAAACAAGGTTGCCAAGAGGGAAATAAGAACATGAGAGGGAAAGAAAGATGGAAAGTAAGAGAGTAGATCCCATTCAACCGCCAAGCCCTGAGACACACACACACACACACACACACACACACACACACACACACACACATCCCTGCTGACAGACAGACACATATTTCAATAAAATCGTCCATTTCCCGTGTCTTTCAGCTGCGTTATTATGTGGCTACAGTGTGCTCTGCAGCATTTTGTCAGTGTGTGTGTGTGTGTGCTGTTTGTGTGAGGTACACCCTGAGGTCCTTCCCTTGCATCCCTGACACCTATAAACAAAAAGTAAATGCGCCATAAATCACTGCATACAGCGTATCAATCAGAGATAAATGGATGTGTTTCCCGCTGCGATGGGAACCTGGTAGTCTGGTTTTGGGAAGGACCAGAACCAGCCACTCGGGTTTCAGCGACTGCCTGATTGGGTTCAGGCTGAGGAGGGAACAGAGGCAGGAACACCGGGCTAGAGTAGGGATTACAGCAAAATGCAGACCACATGGCACAAGCTTTTTCCCTCCTTCTGTCTCTATCAATATCATCCTGCCACCCCCCCGCCACCCCCCGACTCAAGCTCTCTAGCTTTTTCTCCTGCAATATCTTTGACTTGCGCCGGTTCCAGTCCGCTCTCCCTCTGCGAAGAAAGTGTAACCCTAACCACTGTGGGTCTGCGACGGTGAGGATCTGTCCTTCATTAAGCCACCATGATGGCCTGGATGAGGTGGGTGGTGGGGGCCACACTGATTGGGAAATGTCTGTGGGCCTATGTGTATGTGTGTGTGTAAGTGTGTGTGTGCAGTCTGTCAGACAGCCAGATGTACAGTCAGGCAGTCAGTCAGAGAACTCTAATGCCTTTTGTGGTTTGCTGCGGTTGTGGCGGAGACAAGAGGCTGACAGTGGGGTTCTACCACTTAGTGTGTGTGTGTGTTTGGTGATGAAGTTAAGATGCAACAAATACGTGGTTATAAAAGCTGGGTCAAATATTTGTGGAATAAAAAAATACTTATAGTGGATATTTTGTGCTAATATCTTACATCCATACGGACAATTTTCAGGCCAAAAAATACCCCTAAAAAAATGTTTACTACATATGTATACACCTTAGATAGACATAGCCTACATATGAAGAAGTGTGTAGTCTACTGTAACCAACTGCCTCATCATCAAGTCTTTCATATGTTACTACTCATTTTTGAAAGCGTGTTTAACAGTGAGTTTAGCCTATAGTGTAACTCATTTAGCCTTCTGGATCAGGTTGCAGTTATGGTCAAATGTAGTAAAACCATAGACTGTATATTAGAAGTTGACTTAGTCTTCGTGATGTCACCCATTGGTTTGTGGACCGCCGTTTAGAAGCCTCGAATTCGGCGTCGCCTAATTTGATTATGGCCGTCGCCATGTTGTTTTTTTGGTAGCGGCAGAGACCTGTCAATCGCAGTAAGCCCACCGTAAAGCATATCCTGCATTATGGTCTATTTGACTCTAAATGGAACATAATTGACTAAATTAACATCATGCTAGAGATTGAGACCATAAACTCATGTTTACAATGTTTACTGAGGGAATAAATCAAGTTACAGGTAGAGTCATTATCTCATAGACTTCTATACAATCAGACTTCTTTTTACAACCAGAGGAGTTGCCCCCTACTGGTCAGCAGAGAGAATGCAAGTTTTAGGACACGTCTGCATCGGCTTCACTGGGCAAAACTGGAGGTTGCTGCCTGAGTAAAACATAGCTTAACATTAAGAAGTTTTTCTTTGACAAATGTTTTCACAAGGAAAGGGTGAAGGTCATACTAGGGATTACCATAGTATTAACTTCTTGTAACATATACTGTGCCTATACACAGATAAGAGATAAATTCATGAGCATTAAAATATAGGTTACATTATAAGTTACATTAGCCCAACTAAATCAAACATTTTAGGTGAATTTAGGGGCTTCATAAATTCTACATGTAATCTATGAGGAGACTACAAAGAGAATACATATCATTACAAGATCATTAATCGCAATCCTTTGACTCTCTCATGGAGTCGCCGCTTCTGTCGAGCCGAGGCGTTGAACCTGCGATGGTCTCAAGCATAACAGACTTGGTTTCCACAAAAAAATACAAAATGTTGAATAAAAACAATGTCAGATTTTTTTTTTTAATAATTATCTAATGTCAACATAAGAAGCGAGCCACGTCCTGCATCTCTGACACATTACAATCCAATTGCATGTCCATAAAGGTGAATAAAAAGTCACAGTATACAATGTCGAAAAAAGTCATAAAAAATGTCAACAAGTCATGATATGATTCGTCAAAATGTTCATTAAAAAGACAGTTTGTCCAAAGATGTCATAAGAAGGCTAGTATTGAATGACAATAAAATGTCACAGAAAAAGTCACAGTTACACCTCAGGTCCTTCTGCGTACTTTAGATTAAAGGTTTACTGATGTCGTCTCTCTCTGTCTGTCCGTCAGCGTGTGTGGTGAGTGTGAAGGGTTAACGGTGCAGGTTGGCTGGATATTAATGCCACTCGCTCAGAGAACCCAGGAGAAGGCTGGCTTTAGCCCAGGGCCCGGCCCTCCCAGGCCTCTCTCAAACTCCCGGATCTCTTCAGCATACTTCTCATATTAAAAGAAAACAAGTTACACAAATGAGACAGATGGTTCTTGTTTGTGATGACAGTTGCAATTCTTTCTCCTGCGCCCTCCCCCTCCACCTCCCCCTTCCCTCTCGGCTTTTCCTCTGGCGTCTCCGCCGCTCTCTCTGCCCCGAGACGACCACGTTGCTCTACACGAGTGGATCGGCCATGGGAATTGGGTTCGCAGGGCCACACTCTCCATATCGGACATGGCTACTTGCTGGTGATGCAGTAAACCGTGTATTTACTGACTGCACTTTAACTTTACAGTGCTTTAAAGTTTAAAGTTCTTTCTACCCAAAAGTGCACATTAATTCAACTCAAACGGTGAGCAAACTGGGACCTCTGATGGTTTAGTTTTCATTCATTCTTTTGAGTAAGGGCATGAGCCATTAACCTTCACCACACTCATAACGTGTGTTATGTAAAGGTAACTCGCAAACACTGTTGAGCTGTATATGAACATAATTTATGAGTAACAATAAGAGTTGTTGTCACAAGACTTTGAACTTACCGCCTATAATGACACTCTGGTGGCTGTGGTGAATAAACATAATGGAAATGCCAGGTACTTGCCGGCCAACAATCATAACGGCAACAATGCAAATTTGCGACAGTTCCAATGCTTTTTCAATAAAGGTTTCAACAGATTCATGCAGGCATAGAGGACCAGGATCCTAATGAATCAGTGCAGTGTCTGAAGTCAATGGTTGTACAAGCCTAAGCTTCTGTAAGATATTTTCTAATTACAAACAGTAATGTGGTCTATAGGTCTAGGGCTTTTATTATGAAGGGTCAGTACAGAAGGAAGGGATCTGGCATGTTCCGCCTTTGTCAAGGTTGAGAGGAGTAATAAAGTTTGCCGTCTTGGTTCGAACTACGGAGCCTACGTGTTGTTGTACAATATAGTGAACGCACAATGTGATGGGCTGATGCCTCTCTACTTTGTTGTGAAAAGTCTGAAAGATAAAACCTTCCGAAATTAACGACATTGCTTTTCCACCGTTTAATAGTAGTGTTCCGTGAGAAAGTACTCAACAAAAACAACAGTTTTTGTTGTGTGTGTGTGTGTGTGTGTGTGTGTGTGTGTGTGTGTGTGTGTCTGTGTGCATGACATGAAAAAAAAGGATACTAAGTACATAAGTATAGCTGTGAGGCAAAACTAATTTATTTAGACACATTTGTACTGTCCTTCACAAAGAGATGTAAACTGTGTTTTTGACATGGCCCAAAAACACATAGTTAAAACAATTACCAAAAGACCTGTTTGAAACGCCCTGTTTTTGGCACCAGTCTCCATAACAAAAACAACAGTTAGATGAAAAATATATGGATGTGCAAAATAATCACACACACACACACACACACACACACACACACACACACACACACACACACACACACACACACACACACACACACACACACACACACACACACACACACACACACACACACACACATAAATAAAGGGCCCAAAGTGTGTAAAGGCATTTATGTGGGAATATATTAGCAGAGGAGGCAAAGGTGGTGGATCACTGGCTGATGTGAGGTCATGGTGGAGGGAGGGGTGACAGACACCACAGATGAGGTGGATAAAGAGGGTCAGTAGTTGACTTTGAAGAGGGCTGTAGGTGACCCATGGCTTACTGTCTACATTCCTCAACTGTGTACGAGTAAACCGCTGTGGGCCGCGACGGACAGACAGAGACTCTGATACTCAGCCACTGAAAGATATAAAGAGCTGTAGCCTGAAACTTGGTGAAAATTAGAACTTTATGAAAATGATTTAATTGTCTTATCCAACAAAGACTAAACACATTACTCAGCCAATAACAGCGATGTAATCTGTGCTTTCCATTCGGCTAACAAGGCTCCTCACGTCTCTTCCTTGCGTCCTCCTAGTGAGGTAGAGACACAAGGACGGAGGAATTCTACTCACCGAACAGGGACATCCTCCTCACTCACTACTCGCCATTTCGAGGAGACTGCAACATCTGGACACACGGCCTCTTGACTCTTCTTGCAGCGCGTAGAAGTCAACTATCAAACGTGTTGAAACAAGAAACAATTTACAAGCAGATCAAGACGTCTTATGAATGCGATCCTGATCGCAGATTTCATGCGTCATCAGAATAATAGGAACAAATTGGGACATCCTCGGATTTGCGTCACAGGCTGGAGGACGTGAGGAAGTCTAATCATCAGAATCTTCTCCCACCCTGACTCTGAAGCTTCTTCATCCTGTGTAAATGCTTTTTCACAAGCAGGACTGAGGCTAAAACCCAGCTCGTACTCAGACAGAGATACATGCAGTATCACTATTTGTATCAGATTTATGTGATGAGCTTGCTAAGTGTTTTAGAAATCAGAAACACTTCTGATCGTCACAAGGACTTCAGGCCTGGGTCATACGAGGTAGTTATCCATAGTCAGCCATAAACTGTACATAAGAAGTGGACGTAGTCATCGTGACGTCATGAAGCCTCCAGTTCAGCTCTTTTGCCTTTGTCATCTTGACTAACCAATGAACAGAAGTTACCATATTTGGAAGCAGAGGAGTGACGTAGCTGCAGCGACCTGTCAATCACAGTAAGCCCGCCCTAAAGCATACTCCACTTTATGGTCTATTTGACTCTAAATAGGATAATAATTTACTAAATGAACATCATGCTGGATTGAAGAAGACTTGAAACTAGAGATTGAGACCATAAACTCATGTTTACAATGTTTACTGAGGGAATAAATCAAGAGAGAAGTAGAGTCATTTTCTCATAGACTTCTATACAATCTGACTTCTTTAAGCAACCAGAGGAGTCGCCCCCTGCTGGTCGGTAGAGAGATTGCAAGTTTTATTACACTTCCGCATGGGCTTCCATTGGCAGAAATGGAGGTTGCCGTCTGGAACCAGCACCGGAGCAAAGCAATGTACTGCTGTGGACAGGGACCGGCAGCAAAAAAACATTTACAAACCATTTACAGTGAAATCTAACCAGGTCTGTTATTCACATCTATCCAGAACAAACTCACTTTACCAAGCTTTACCATAGAAAATTCCAAGAAGTCATCTTGAGGCAACATTGTATCCTAGGACGTGAAGATCAGATAAGAACGGATCAGACGGGACGAGTGAAATTGACAACACACACACACACACACACACACACACACACACACACACACACACACACACACACACACACACACACACACACACACACACACACACACACGGTGGATCAGGCTGTTGATGAGGGCTTTAGCTGCCAAAGCTTCATCCTTGGATGCAGGTATTTAGGATCGCTATGAGCTTACGTATCCACACACACACACACACACACACACACACACACACACACACACACACACACACACACACACACACACACTCTCACACACTCGATGGTCATGGCCATGCATCTGTCACCAGGGAGATTTGAGCTGAACTATAAAGAACTTTCTCTTAACACCTGGACACTAAACGTCTAAAAATGTGTGTGTATAAGGGTGAAATGGGGTCGGAGTGTGTGTGTTACATGTATCTATTAGCAGTCAGCAACCTGCCGTGTCAAAATAATCCTGGCAGTCACCAGGGAGGTGGAGTCGCTTGACGGTCACCCGGTTGTCAGACATTGCTTTTTTAAAAATAAACATCTCTTCGTAACAGCAGCAAACACAATGCAACCACAACTACAGGACCAAAATGTGTTACATAAAAAAGGAAATTAGGAATGAAAAGTATGAAATAGAGGAATTACAGCATTAATGCACTGGATGCAAGATAGCACTAGTTAAACATGAGAAAATAAATAAATCTAAATATAATAAACTATAATAAATCCCTTGGATTCTAATCGGCGACCCCATCAGATCGGCATGTCATCACTTATCCTTTTTCTAAATCATCAAACATGCTAAACCTAAAAAAAAATCAATACCAATTTAAGTGTCCCTGTAATTAGAATATTTTCACTGATTAACCCTGCTGTCAGAAAGCCCTTTCCAACGAGGAACTGAACCTGTTATATCCATCTATGCGCTCTTCATTTCACAAGACTCCATTGACAAAAACAGTAATTTTACCTCGAGTTGATTGGATTGGTTAGTTTGTTTGTGTTATTGTGTGACCATTTAAAGCACCAATAGCACAAACAATCGAGCCGATCTCGGGCAGTGGTAGACCAGCAACTCCTGTGTTCTCTGGGGTAAAAATGTATGTTTTTATCAAAGGAGTCTGGTGGCTTTAAAAGAGACCATAGATAAAGGTTTCAATTCCCCCGTCGGATCAGGCTGTCTGACTGAGAAATAAAGCAGTGAAAATGATGGAAACATAGCATGAACTTAAACTGATATTGATTTGTTACGTTGCCCCCCTTCACAGCAGCACATTGCTTAGTTTCCCTGCCCTTCTTTTCTTTAAACTGGTGGCGTGCTAACCGTTATCTACTGTAGGTAAATACACTGACAATGGACAATCACCTTGTACAACCCCAATTCAGAAAAATCCAAACTATTCCTTTGAACCTTGGCCCGTGAAAAATAAAAATATCCCAATAGACTCAAACTAACTAACTAAAAGCTGTACTTGCTGTGCTGTTGTCTAAAATACAAACTACTGTATTTTCACAGGAATACATCCAAATGTTTGGACCTTTTATTTACCTTGAATACACATTGCGATTTAAGGAGTTAAGACAGCTGAGAGGACGGGACACCTTTCAGTTCATACTATAGCTGGGAGATATCTTTCCCCACATGATTTGCACCCCCTCCTACTTGATGCAGAGCATTTAGACCAGGTAGACCGGTGCCAGACCTGTGTGCCCCTCTCCAGCAGGGCCAACATCTACATGAGAACCACATGGTGCTCCGTGTGTTGGCAGCAGCTCTGGACGCTGGAACGGAGGAGACTGTCAAAGGTTCAGTACAGGCCGCCTCCACCGCTCCATCCAGCTCTGGAGATTTACTCTGATGTGCACACATAGCAGCCGTGCCTTCACGGAGTACACAGCTGAGACCTCTGAACGCTGATTTACTGCTGAGCTCTGATAAACTGCTTAAATCCTCAGCATGCTTTTCATCACCAGTCGATATCTGTGCAGATCATCATAAAATTGTCTCGTAAAAGTGGTTGCAGCACACACACACACAACCGGGCAGCTCTCCGCCAACACTGTGTGTGTGTGTGTGTGTGTGTGTATGTGTGTGTGTGTGTGTGTGTGTGTGTGTATGTGTGTGTGTGTTTCAGGTATTTAAAGTGTCCCCGGTGGGTTGCCTGATCATTCCATTCCCACCTCTGCTGTCTGCTCGTCCCGCCCAGAGGAGACATTCGGTCCAGGCTGCGTGGTGATTGGACGACCCCAGAGGACAAAAAACATTCAGCGCCATTTGTCAAATATGATGAAGACCAATGACGGCCAGGTGGTGTGTCTCTCTGCGTTTGTGTGTGGACATGGAGGGCTGAGGAGAATGTGTGTGTGTGTGTGTGTGTGTGTGTGTGTGTGTGTGTGTGTGTGTGTGTGTGTGTGTGTGTGTGTACACCGATATTTCAGCAGAGAGGAATGCCCCTCGTTCAGCCTGCGTGATAATTAATAGCTGTCAGCGTCTCTTTAGCGGAAGGAGGCGCTGACAGACAGCACTCCAGAAACGCAGGGAATGTGTGAACGCCTCACGGGGGTGGATGAGGGTGGAGGAGGGAGTCGAGGGTTTGGGGTGGAGAGGTGTGGTGCAGTGCAACAGCCATCCCGACCGTCTGTTTCAGATGATCCAGGTCACCAAACCTGGGATATATCACCCTCATTTGCTGCCATCTGTGAAAGCTGTGAGAAAGCAATAGTTCAACTTTCAACACCAACATTACAGCAATACAATGTCGTATGTATGTGTGTGAGTGTGTGTGTGTGTGTGTGTGTGTGTGTGTGTGTGTGTGTGTGCATGAAAAAAAAGGATAAGTACATAAATATAGCTTTGAGGCAAAACTAATTTCATTTGACACATTTGTACTGTCCTTCACGAAGAGATGTAAAATGTGTTTTTGACATGGCCCAAAATCACATGGTTAAAACAATTACCCAAAAACAATTATCCATTTTTAATGAAAATATAGGACAGAATATCGAAGATTGTTTGTTCCATTTTAAAGGGGACATATCATGCTCATTTTCTGATCATCCTTGTATTTGGGGTTTCTACTAGAACATGTTAACATGCCATAATATTAAAAAAAACACTTTCTTTTTTGTATACTGTCTATCTGAATAAACCTGAGAAACAGGTTTCACAATCGACATGTACGTTCAGTGCATGTCTTTCTAAACAGCATCGAACATAAATTTGTGTTGTTTTGCTTTTTAGATAACTATTATTTTGTTGCATATTGTTTTATCGTATCTAATTTGATTACTGTTAGGATATCTTCACCAACAGACCAGGATGAGTTCTCAATAACCTGCTTGGTCTCATTTAAAATCATAAATCATATCAACATTGAGTAATTCAAAAAACTAAACAAGTAAGCCATTTGAATGTCAAGATTTGTAGTCACTGTGTGGCATTTTTTTATATTTATCCTCGTGTTTTTGTATCAATGCATCTGCTTTTATCTACTTTTAAATAACTGTGGGCAATATGCACACACAATCCAAACTATGCATACACTGCTATTGTCAATATCTAAGTTTATAAAGCAGGAATAAATGTATCAATCAGTAGAATGTGAATAGCAGCAGTTTCTTCCATGTTTTGGAACCAACACCAGAGATGATAATGTTTGGGTGGATGGCACCTCCTGCTGGCTGAACATGCTATGAACAGGCTCATCAAGATGTGATGGAAATCAAACAGCAGATTAAATGGGTGTAGTGGTGCCGAATTGTTCAATAAATATAGTTATATATGAGTAATATGTGCTCTGGTAAGAAGCTGTTTTGTCTGAGGATAAAAAAATTAATTACTTAACACCTTCACATTATTAAAATATCAAACTAACATACAGGTGGTTAGCTTATTCTAACGTTCACTGGCCACAATAAAAACAGAATGGCAAAGGAAAAGTGGTAAAGGCAATTAAGGTATAAGTTTAATATTTTTTTAAAGAATGCATATACAAAGAACAAAGACTTTCGACAGAGCATTTGGTTTTGCACCAAAACAACAACAGGTTATAATAATTATACTGACTTGGGCTGGAAATCGACCCAACTCTAAGCCACCAGTAAAGAAAAACAAGAACCAACCGATCACAAATGATCTTTACCTAAACAGTCTCTGCCGTTGGGGGTTTGTATTTAACTAAACCAATCAGAGCTTTTCTTGGTATAAACTGGCAGGGAAGAGTTCAGATGAGTTCACACCCCTAAATGTAAAAGGAGTGAAAGTAACCTTTTTTTTTTATATATTTATATATATATATATATAAAATAAAAAAAACAGCACAAACAAAAAAATGAAGAAAAAAAAAAATGTTTTGGTAAAAACACCTGGAGCCTACATCAACATTGTGTGCCAGCTTACATTATAATTACATCTGTCAAACCTATCCTTAAGAACAGAGACCAAGGCTCGGCTACGTGCAGCACCGTGTGCAGTTTGAACCGGTACAGCAGAGCGGACAGCCCTTCATAGACTCAGACACACGGCCCGGAGGCACCAAATTCTGAATTTGGGTAGAAATTCATCGATCGGCTGTTCAAGGATGAAGATTTGGCTGCCAGTGCACGCCAAGGAACTTTTTTTTCATTTTTTTTGCACGGATGTCTCTGCTGTACCCGTTCGAAGTGTGAGGTGACGACAATGTTAAAACAGCATCTTGCTTCACCTGTCCTTGGTCCCCCCGGCAACGCATCAAGAGCACACCGCTTGCTCTGCTAACACTGTTTTAAGTTCCCTGCATCTAAAAAAGGCCCAATTCCTTGCAGTCAACCGACCCATTACTACTGGACGCCTTTTTTAAGCTCTTCAAGTGATTACCACGCTCCGAATGGACACTAGATGGCAATATCTACTAATTCATTTTCCTCTGGGAGAGCTGTGTGGAGGATGCAGCAATATTGCTGAGTCCTGTCAGACATACAGTTTCCATAGTGGTTAGGAGCGCGTCTATCTGGAACATGGAATAAATATCTCAGACGTGTCGTGTTTGAGGAGAAAATGGCAGGGGAGGGGGGGGTTGGCAAAACAGAAACAAAATACTACTTTTGTTAGCATTTCTTCTGGTAGAGCTGAGAAAGAAACGTAGGGATTGGCCGACGAGTGTGCTCGTCAACGGAGGGGGGCGGAGGGCGGGACCGACAAGTGTGAGCAGCCACCAATCGGGCAGCTGGGAGGGGCCGGGCTTATATCCATGAGCATCTAAAAAGTTGATCGGGCCACAATACTGACGGAATCAAAAACAATCTATCAAAAGCGCGACAGAGTGAATTCTACTTGTGTGTGAGCTTGGTATCTGGATCCCTCGTCCGAGGCTACGCCGCCCTGAAGAGCCCGCCGCGGCCTTGTTGGCCACGTTGGGTTGATCTCAGGGTTGAAGCGTCCTATTATTGCCGAGTACTATCAGAAACTTTTTTTTCTTTCTTTCTTTCTAGTCTTCTCTGTGGAGGGCAATGCTGATGACCAACCGTAGCGGAGCGAGAGCAAAGGGGAGAGTGTGTGTGTGTGTGTGTGTGTGTGTGTGTGTGTGTGTGTGTGTGTGTGTGTGTGTGTGTGTATTTAAGATAAATGTATGTGTTGTGTTTGTGTGGGTGTGTTTGTGTGTAGGAGCCTCTCATAGCAGCACACATTTGCGTTTCTTCTTGGGCTCTGGGGGCTCCAGTGCAGCCAATATCGCCTCATCAAACACATTCTTTAGGCCTTTCTGTGGACACAAACACACAAGCACAGGCTCAATTGAAAAGGACAACGCAAAACACACACACACACACACACACACACACACAGGTCAATCAAAAAGGTGGAACACAATAATAACAGCTTAAACAGAGGAAAAATAACTGGGTGAGAACAAAAAAGTAGCATTAAGCATCTGCAAGTGGCGTGTCATAAAAACAGTGTGAGAAATGTGAGAGTGCTGTTGGGGACAAATAAATATATTAAACAAATATGTGGAGGTCAAATCAGATCTGCAACAAACAACTCAGGAGAATGTTTTTCCTATAAATGTGGTTAATTGTGTGAGCCAGGTCGGGGATTAAAACAAATCACATGCATGCTTGAGTGCAAAGTGTAGCGGACAGCTGAAACCAAAAGGCAAGTCAAACAAGAAAGTGGAGGAAGAAGGGATCAGACCCCCTGACGCTATACAACACAAAACCAAAACGGGAAAAGTGAGCATTTTCATTCCACACCGACCAGTTTCTCTTTTACTTCACTGCCTCCGCTCTTCAGATCAAAGCGTGCCGACTTACTCACTACAAGAGGCCATTTAGATTCTAAATATGTAGAACAATATTCATCACAACGTAGGTCTACTCACTAAAAGTGAATGTTTCTCTTTGTATTTTCCTCTGAGCAGAGCTGCTTACACCGTGAGCTTGATCACATGAGGTAACCAGAGCTGCACTATGCAGTAAACCAGTAAGCCTCTCTTCGCTGTTTCACTCAGGTTATTAACACAACCAAAGCACTGGAAGAAGAAAGGGAGCCGGAGAGCAGGTTCATTTGTCCTTTATTCATTCATTCATTCATTTCACAGGACATTTCACACAATTATAGCTTCTTCTTTTTTTTTTTTTTTAAGTAACATATCCAAATGATCCGGACTTTTAAGACAGCAGGATGTGCACCACAGTTAATGGCACGTGTGTCATATTTAGAGAAAGTTTGGGCCAAGCAAGAGGGCAAGAAAGCATTTACCAGGAGATTTAAAAAAAATAAAAATAACATTAAGTGTAGCTTTGCTATGAACCAGAGGAGAAAGATCATGGTACCCATGGTAGCAAGCAGGAATAACTTAATTAAGTGCAGGGGCTAAAAATCATCCAGGGTGAAACAGGTGAATAAGACACCAAACCCTCTAGGGTTTAACATGTTTATTCACACATGATACTGTAAAGATAACAATCTACTGCACTTTAATCCTTTTTACAGTCAAAAACTGTTCATGGAGATTACAGTTAGAACACTGAGTATAATGGCTACCAAACAGCTGACAGTATCATACTGTAAAGTTTATATTTACAGCACAGTACTGTAAGACCTTTTTATAGCAATGCACTGCTGTTATAGATTACAGAGGGTTCACTGTAGAATAACAGCTTCAGACTGTAGCTTCTAGTAGTTTACTGGTATTTAACTGGGGAGGATGTTACAGTGATTGGGAACTCGTTAATGAATGAATGTTATCTTATAGTTAGAAATATGTACTGTAAGGGGGACATTAGGGCACTTAAAAAAAATAGCATCTGGTCTGTTAACCCTCGGAGCAGCCCCCCCCCACAGCACCCTGTTAGTGGTAATGTGGTTTAAGGTGGCCAAACACTCCCTATATATGACTCAGGTACATAAAAGCCCGACATGTAACCATAGTCACTACTCCCAAGTTCTGTTTAATCACACATTAACAGTAGTACAAAATATACATCAGCATTAAAAATGGAAGCTCTGTTTAGTGTTGAGATGGATCTCAGTGTGAAGTCTCCACCCTCGCTTTGGTCCAAACCCTCCCCACATTAACTACTACTACAATACAGAGGGGGAAGGCTGACTAAGACAATGGCTACATCCCCAACGACATCCTACATCCTCAGTAACATACGGCTCTACTGTTGGCCAGGGGCCAATTATTAAGTATGGGGCCAAAGTAGCAGAACTAGGAATAATACAGTGGTGAAGATGGGGCTGGGGAGCTGGGTGCTTTTAGGCTATGTTGTATTATACAATATATATATATATATATATATCTCTCAATATTTTAATATTTTCTCTAAAATAACAACCGTTTGATTGACTTAGTGACAGACTTATTGAATGAATGTGAAACTGCACTCACTGGAAGGTTGCGTATATCTGGCAGTCGGTTCTTAAATGCTCTTACGGTAACACACAAGTACCGCAAAACCAGGTGGGGGCTAGTTTGACCGTCTTTTTCAAAGCGGAGGCTGACATCTATTACTGTTTCTGAACTCCAAACATATAAACTGGCTTTGGCGCTTCATTTCTTTCGCTACCTCCAGGCTCGTTCCCCGTTGCCTGCTTCCCTCGGGATACAAAAACACACACCCCATACGTCACACTCACCCACCCATTTCTATTGTGTCTGTGAGTGAGTGAGCCATAAAAGAGAGCGAGAAGAGAAACGCCAGGTCTGAAGCCGGCAGCTTAAAAATAAAATAATGAAGGGACAGTTTGTACTTGATGTTCACAATCTGGTCATTTACTCAATCCCACGTGGAACGAGCCCCAATACAGCAAGTATAATCGATACATTGGGCACATCTAGGTGAAGTAGATCAGCACACCAACCAAACCAAATGTCAGCAGTTGCAGGTTAGAAAAGGCAACAAGTAAAGTCATTGAAATGACAAGAGGCCACGAGTTAGAAAATCAGGCTGTGACACAAAGATGAGTTGAAATGCAATCTCCAATACAGAGTAGAAGTTTGGGTCTGGAGTTAGATTGGCTAGTTAGTTGGCTGGGATTAAGATTGGTCCACATTTCAAAAGCAGCACATGTAAATAAATTGAAAGAGGAAAGGAGATGAAAGGAAAGAGATGGGGTAAATGAATGAAAACTGCCCAAAATAGTGGCAATCAGAGGAGAAGATGAGAAGGTGGCACAGAGAGAGATTAAAATAGACAGCATTTCCTCTTTCTCTGCGTCTCAGGAGGCTCTAGGGCGGCTAGGATAGCTTCGTCAAACACATTCTTCAGCCCTCGCTACAATGGCAGGAGAGGGAAGAGAACAGCACAGTTAGCACAGCAAACACAGAAAGAGACAGATAGGGAGGGAGAGGTGGAGGAGGAGAGGAACGTGGGGCAGAGCAAGGAGGAAAGTGTATGTGTGAAATACAAAGAGACGGTATGAGAGCAACCGGACGAGTGTGAGGAGGAGGAGGAGAAGCATGGCGCAGACATGATCAGTGTCGAAAGAGAGACAGAGAGTCGCTGAACAGCAGGCTATGGACAGAGTGCCGAGATCCCTCACAGGAAACAGGAAATGACATCAGCAGCTATGCAACAGTTGTGCCAGGGAGAGAAGGGGGAAGGAGGAAGGAAGGGGCAGAGCAGAGAGGTGGGGGCTCCACCTCGACTCCATCAACACTATTGTTCTCTGCCTTGAGTGGGGGCGAGCTCATGTGTTCTCCTGTGAGTCACGTTCCCTCTGCTCACTTCCCTCCTCCTGGTTCTAACAGACACACACCAACGATGACACAAGTACTAAAGACTTGAGTGAGCAGATACACTCAGATACGTACCAATTGACTAATCATTCAGATAATCCAACACAAGTACTAAGTGCCACAACTCTAATGGTATTACTGGTAATTCATGTTGTCTACTCTTGGTCTTAAACATTTCCACTAACAGCATATCATTCATTAGATCTAGTCTCACACAGGCCATTCAAAGTACAGGGCTCAAAATAGTTTAAATGTTTGCACATAACTTAAAGTCACATGTTCAGTCAAATGTTTTACCTGCACTATAACATGTTTTTAATTCAGCGTTTGGTGTATTTGTCCTTGTTTCTCGGCACTTCCGCCGCGGCCGGATACAACAGTTAAAAGTAAAACTACGTATTACAAGATAGTATTAACAATTTCAGCAAAGAGTCTTCCTTCTTGGCCCTCTAAGTTCCTGTACCATAACAGCAAGAACAGACTCAAATCAAAATCCTGAACAACTACATTTTTACGTGCACTAGTGGTATAATCAGCTCTGAATTCTCGTCAAAGGTTAGCCTGCACACCCATGGCTCCGCTCCCAAAAAAGCATGAGCTTTCCGTTCAACTTCAAAAACAGCAACATTTTCATATCAGAATCGATGTAGCTCCCAAAGGAAAATCGTAGCTATGAAGGGCTACTGATTCTACCACATATTCAACAGTAACCAGGATGCAGCATGCTCTGAAGAAAAGTTTTAAGCCATACGAAAAACATCTAATGATTCATAATTAGCAAAATCATCTAGAACTCATCTAGCGTGCACAGGTCAGGGGGAAACTGTTCCTCTTTCCTCCTTTTTCTTGATTCTTGCCATTGGGATGTGAATCGTGTCCGAGATATATATGTGTGTGTGTGTGTGTGTGTGTGTGTGTGTGTGTGTGTGTGTGTGTGTGTGTGTGTGTATATTCATGTATATTACCTGCGTGAGGGCTGAGCACTCCACGTATTTCACAGCCTTTAGGTCTCTTGCCAGCTTCTCAGCTGTCTCCGGAGTGATGGGCTTTTGCTTGTTCTTGGCCAGTTTCTCTATAGTGGATGGGTCATCCCGCAAGTCAATCTGAGTCCCAACTAGCAGGAAGGGGGTCTTTGGACAATGGTGGGTAATCTCTGGAACCCACTGGATACACAAAAACAGGGTTATGGAACGGCCGACAGATTGCGTCGCCATCATTTAACATTGGGTTTTTCCATTAGTGCGGTTTCCTCCTAACTGACTCAAGTTTGATCTGCTGTCAGTGGAGGTCATAATGTTCAGATCCAAAACAAAAATACGGCAAAGAGTCTATTTGAACATTTGAACGCTACATTATCCAGGAAAATAGAAGTATCTGATTGAAAAAAGAAGCATCCATATTTCACAACGTACTGGGTAAAAGAAAAGAAAAAACTGAAGGGTTTGACTTGCCTTTTCTTTGACGTTTTCAAAGGAGGAGGGGGACACAACGGAGAAACAGACGAGGAAAACATCTGTCTGAGGATAACTCAGAGGTCGTAACCTGTCGTAGTCTTCCTGACCTAGAGAAACAACATACAAACATGTTTAACTCTCACAGTCTGATATCATGTTACCAGTACTGATATCATGTATTAGGATAATTATCATTATTGGAACAGTCTTGAAACACTGACTCCTTGCTTTGTAAGTGTGACATTTTTTGCTGTGTCATCGCTGTTCATACTTATACAACCAATTTGTTTATAATTAAAGTTTACTAGAGCACATTGTAAAAGCAAAGTCCTGGATTCAATATCTTACTCAAGCACAAATGAAATACACTATAAGTATATGTTACCGCATTAGGCAAAATGGACCATTTCAAATCATATATTTATGGTAAGCCTATATCATTGGATCGTAAATATTGATGCCATCATGTGTTTATTGACTTAATGCTGCAGCTGGTAAGTGTGGAGTTCATTTTTTACTATGTTATTTACTTCATAATTAGGCTTTAGACTACTTAATAACTATTGTTTATTAGTAGATTTATATGTATCGTTAAGAATCTGAACAACATTTCCCTCTACGATATAGTGGACTAGAAGTATAAAGTTACATTAAATGGAAAAAGTACATGATTGTATAATGTTTTTCCATGTTTAAATTTTTACCTTACAGAAACACTCTACAATCAATCCAAATGATTATGATTTATTGATGGGTAATAGTTACATTAACTGGATACCTGGACAAACAGAACTAGTAACTAAGTGTAGGTTGGAATAGGAAAGACATACCTGCTGTATCAAACAAGCCCAGAGTGTAGGGCTCGCCTCCAATCATTACCGTTACAGCATAATTATCAAACACCTACAGCACAGAGCAGAAACAGTGGTTATTTCATTTGCTCAATAGTGAATAACGTATACAACTTATTACCACAAGTGTTTGACCGATATGGTGTTGTTATTCAAATTTGCATAAACAATATGTTTTAAACTGACAATCTTCAGACATCAGGTTCTAGGTGATACAGCACAAAAAAGTTTAAGATAGCTGCATTCAAAAAGGAACTTTGATCACGTAGCTATGTTAGTTAGTTAGTTAGTTATACAAACTCCAATACAAATCTTAAATATTAGTCAATTGTGCAGCAAGCTAACAGCCAGAAACATTACCACTATAAAATCAACTTACTTCTGAACTCATTTGATCGCAATAACAAACACAGCTCGGGTAGAGCATAGGTAACAGTGGGTTGCATGGGAATAACCACTTACCGTAGGTACATATTCAGAAGGAAACTTGTTCGTGGTGTAGGAGATGAGCAGGCAGGTTTTACCCACCGCACCGTCCCCAACTACAACACACTTGATGGTCTGCATAGCTGAGTTTTACAGTTGTCGCTACTCATTCAAGATCTGGAAGAGAAAAACAAAAAGAAGGAAACTTCATTAGTTGATGGCACTGCTTAGTGCATATAACATATTCTCTGTTTCCTGACCAGGGACTACGGCTGTAACTTAGCTTTAAGCTAACTCTGGTGCCGTTAAGAAGCTGCGCACTGTCCCTGTGAAATACATAAGTTGCCTTCACTAACTGTAAAGTCATCGTGGCCAAAGGTACAAACTACAGCCAAATCAACGCATAATGCCCTCCCAACAATTATTCCCCTTCCAGTTTGAATGCATTTTGTAGTAGTGTTGTAAACAATGTTGATTTTTTTGGGAACATTAAGCAGCTCCATTGGAGAGCGCGGACATTTTATGTCAACAGGACACACAGAAGGGGAGGAAGGGTGGGGTGGGGATAAACCAATTTTCTGGGGGAGACCTTGGAAAGCTCAACGCCAGATGGCATTTTCATTAATTTCATTGACAAACTGTTGGCAAAAGCACTTTTCAACACACCCGTTACTATAAAACTATAGCCCGATCTAAAATCTGAAAATTGAGGTGACTCAACCCCAGAATAAAAATGTAATTATCCACTTGACATGAGGTTGTTTAAGGGGAGATAACCCCATCCAGTCACAGATCAATAACCTAACCTTCCTGAAAAAACAATCAATCAAAGGGTCAATGGTAGTGTCCAGATGCCCAAACGAGTCTCTTTTCATTTAAGGGATTGAGGGATCATGTACAACCAAAGCTGGACAAACAACACAGTAGAAATGTGCTTCACACCGAGGCATTTCACATTCTGTGGCTGTGCTAGCGTAGACTTACGACAGTTTGGGTGGAGGGGAAAAAATGGAAGGAAAAGAAAAACACCAGATTGGGGTTGACTCCTTTCCACTCAATTCCCCAGAAACAGAATGGAAATCAAATCACTGTTAGTGTTAGTCTGAACCTAGAATTAAGAGGTGTAACAGAGGGACAACAGATTAGGGCTGTCATGAAACGACGTCGGAATATTCATTTTTTTAAAAACACACTGAAAATCTTTTTAAAAATGCTGTTGTCCTGCCTATTCTTCCCTTGACTGACAAGCATGCACACAAAAACAAGCAGAAAGGGACAGTTAGGCTTTCGCTCTCGTAAAATAGGCTCTGCTTAATTAGATGCAAGGCAGCTTACATCAAGTTTTTTTTTTAAATCACAAACAAATATTAATTTTCATAATCGAATATCTGTTTCATACATTTGTTGACAGCCCAACTAAATATGTCATATGATCCTCAACTAATATTAAACCGGATCAGATATTTACTAATTAATAAATAATTGGAAATACGCTCACAACTTGTGCATATGTTAAATATTAAGTTCAATGCTGCTGAGGTGGAAAAAAGTGGTTCACGTTCAAAAAGCTCACAGAATTGAACCAAACAAACAAAACCGTTCATCAGTAAAGGTATCACCTCTTAAATAAGCAGCAGACCAGTTAGCCCAGTGACAAAACAAATTGTGATTATTCGCACGCAGAGAAATTGCTCCAAACGTAATCGTGAACACAACCTTTGTCAGAATCCAAACAGCAACCTGGTCGTTTAAGTTTGGCCTGTTCAGTTGAACGCCAACAAGTACATCCCTACAGCCTCCAGAGTTTTCGATAGCGATGCCTTCAAAAAAACGGCCTTACATAGCAACACCTGGGCTTTTTGGTTACATACAAAAATGTTACTAATAACATTAATGATGGCTTTGTTCTATTCATGTGGACCCGGAAAGCCATGACACTGTGAGAGTGAACCAGCAAGGTCCACACTAAAGAATCCTGGAAACTATAGCAGCTTCATAGAATTCAGTTAAAGCCTCAAACCATCTGCTCATTGTTTCACTAATAGTACATTGATTGTCTTGGTTTTGGACGGCTGGACAAACAAAACAGATGATCTGAAAATCCGGTTGGAAATTTCATAAGGCGATTTTTCACTATTTTTCCAACGATTAATTGAGAAAATGATCTGCATATTATTTGTTAATGGAAATGATTTTGCAGCCTGTTCTTTTGATTATGTAAAATGTATGTGCACGTATGTCGAAATGCCTTCAACAGAAAATAGCCTACAACATGAGTGAAACAATAGATTACCAATAAAGTTGACCTTGAATCATTGTCTGTAACAATGTGATGCATCTTGGTGCATTGTGCATTCAGAGACAACAGGCTATATGTAGTATGTGGACCACAGTATTCCCCTGTTTGTCCTCCACAAGTTACAGTACGTCAGTGCCAAGCCACTGCAGAGCTCTGCACCACAGTGTGGGGGTGGGGGTGAACAAAGGGGGGGGGGGTGGTAACAGAACTCTGGTGGATATCCTGCAGAAACACAGGAAATACAAATATATGGATTTCTTCAGCATACAAATCACTTGACAAAATAGGCTGTTATGATATGTCAGATAGGCTCTCATATATATTTTAATGAATGTTTAGTGGGAATGACAGACAGTCTGTCGGTCAGTCAAATTTGAGGCTGATTACGGATCTACCACTGAATGCAAATTCACTTGAATTCTTGTCAACATGAATGTGTTATCCTGGTATAAAGTCATCTGATTTGTCACGATATTTTCCCGTTGGGAGTTGGGTGAAGAAGCAGAGGGGCATTTCATACAACCTACTTTAAACAGCTCTTTTCTTAAATAAGTCAGGGGCTCCATACTGCCATCAAAATGTCCAATGTTGCTGACTGCTAACAACAACAACAACAACAACAACAACCAATTGCCCTATATAAACGTTTTCCGTATTGATCGCAAGGCAAAAATGAAATTATATCAAGAAACACCTAGTCAAGAAATACAACGTTTTCCCGTACCAGACGTTGTGGTAGGACGCTAAACAAAAATTAGATTAAAGCATACAGCTGCCTCTGCTAATGGCCAACTAATAGATAACGCTTGTGCGGGCAGCCCATACGGAGGCGCAGACTCAACAGCTTGCAACCTTGACTAGAGGCCTGTTTCTTTAATGCTCATGAGAGGTTTCCACCACTGTAGTCAAAACTGTGCAGCAAAGAAGGAAAAATATAGACGTGAAAAGGTTAGAGCCCCTGCGAGAAAATATCAACAGGGCATTGTACAGGGGATTTTGACTTTAAGACAAGATCACTACATGAAGTCCAAAAAATAAAATCCTCCATGTCCAAAGAATCCGACACAGAATTTGTAATGGCGCTGGGTTCCTCTGTCTGACACAGTCAAGGCTTTGTTCACTTCCAAACAACACGCTGTTATCAGTAAGTTTATAACTGTGTTCAAAACATGACGGGCCGGTGTGATTACTGATGCGCGATTATAATGAGACGTTTGGCAGGACAAGCGGACGGTTCTGTAGATGTCCCTTTGCAGTCTGAATGGACTCCACTACTACGGAGGACCCCTGTGCATTTTCATGTGCAGTGCTGGGAACAGAGCAACAGACGGCGACCAAAATGGTTGCATATTCAGTCGTTTTTTGAGAGTGTGCAAGTTAACATTTTTACGTTCTTGACAATCTTGACAATAGTTTTGATTAAATATTATAAACTTCCTAGTGTTAGGAATTGAAACAAGTCATCAGTCCCTTTCTAACATCTTGTTTATATTGCTGCGAAAACATCCCCTTCAAATAACTGTCAAATTTCTTGGCAAGAACTTAAAGACACCATGATTGCATTATAATTTCCTTCTTAATCTATCTTTATTTTCCAAACGCATCATAATGCAAGTCAATGTAACCTTTGTTGGTATTAGGTGTTAAGCCTCTGTGCTGTCGGCAGACAAGCCGCTCACTGTGATTACTCTGAGAAGCATGCATCTGGATGAATTACAATAAAATAAATGTCTGATAGTTGTTCCAACTGTTTTTAAGGTTGTTCATCCCCGTCTTACTTTGGATTTGCAGTTGTAACCAAACGTGAGCTCTATGTCTTCTTCACTCACCGACACACGTTGTGTGTGTATGTGTGCGTCTGTGAAGTTACTGCCTGCGCCGCTGTTAGCCAACGTAAAACTACCATGCGGCTGCGGCACAAGGGACTAAATGTGACCAGCAAAAAAAAACCAACAATATGATTTCTGCTGGTCACCGGTTATAGTTGATCAAATGAAATCCAGCTGGTTTCAAAAGTCACCTCAATTTAAAAAAAACACCCTAACCCACAAGTAGAAGTCCTGCATTCAAAATCTTATTGAAGTAGAAGTTTGTGAGTATATAATCAAGAAAATATAGGCCTAATTGCTTTCACTATTCAGTCAAACGGGCTCTTTATTGTATATGACAATGTTTAGATTATTAATGTTACGTATCAATATCCAATGTGTTAGCCATACTATATATTTATTTATTGGCTGTGTATAGTGAATAATCAGAAAATAAGAAACTTTTTTAAAATAACATACAAATTCCCGTCTTGCCTTCATATATGATTCACCCTTGTAGACATTACTTCTACTGGTTTGTTGTAGTGCCTGAATGGAGAGGGGGAGGGATATTGTGGACCTCCCAGTAAACTTTCCAGCCGTATTAAGTGTCGTTTTAATCACTTCACATTAGATGGGCCCTACTGGGATGGGTGTAAAAAAGAAATATCAAGAAAAACTGTGCTTCAAGCACCAACTAAACCAATTGTTTGGCAAGGAAAAAGCCTGCCATTGTCTGGAGGAATTATTTTACCACAGGCTCACTGCATGGCGATCACTTACATCCATACAACAGTGTATGGACTGAAGTATCGTACTGCCCTGCAGGGCTCATGGGTTTCATGGAACAATATGTGACCAAGGAAAGCGTAAAGCTTCTTCTAATGGGAGTAGTTCTGAATCATTTGACCCATTCTAAAGCCAAACCCCGCAGTAAGACCATGGCCACGGCCAACAGAGGGTAGCTGGCTGCAGCTGCAATAATGCTTCGAGACTTAAGCCACGCATTTGTGTTTGTAGGCCAGTAAGCACTCTGAGGGCAGGGCAGCTTAAAAAGAGTAGTAGTGAAAGGCAGCTGAAATTCGGTTTGATGTGGTATTTTCACAACAACATAAATTACTAAATCGAAATGTACTCCCTTAGTCTACTGAGAAGTTCTGCAAGACTCGGAGGAGCTCACCAGATCCGACCAGTGTGCATTTTCTATTATAAACGTAATAACATGACTTCAAGCAACCACAGAAACAAACATCACTGCGTCCTCTCAGCTTCATGGTGGGAGGTTGTGACATGTTGTGCATTACATCATAGTTATTAAACCTTTCCCCGATGATTGGTCAAGCGTCCTTCTGAGTTCATCTAATACAAAGATTGTGTGACTGTCCTCAAGCAGTGAAACCTGACACACGCCGACGTCCAAGTCAAAGAGATAAATCACAAGCGTTTCATTTTAACATCGACACAATCTGTGACTCTGTTACATTAGTGACCTCGCAATTTATGACGCGTCTACATTTGCGACCACGAGTGGTGTCGCTACCACCAGCATCCTGTATGTGTAACGTGCATTATAGCCAACTAGCGTTACACAACAGAAACATTTTGCAATCAAACCCGAGAGATAGAGACTGGTGTTGCTCAAAGACAACGTTAGCTCGGATGTCCTGGCGGCCTCCGTCTGGCCTTATTTCCTGCCGGTTGTTTAAACGATTTCACTTCACCGTCCTTCTTCTTCTTCTTAACCAGTCACTATTGTGATTATCTACATTAGCACGCAAACATTACCGTCACACTGTGCAATGGTCTTATAATGCAGAAAACCAGGCAACACCACCAAGCTGGAGTCTGTTTCGTGTTTTTCATTCAGCTCGTTAACAGCTAACAGCTAGCTAGTAGCTAACCAGTTACATCTTCCGCTCTTTACTGCTTTAGCGTTACTTAAAGGAGAAGAGACACAACATGCTCACACCACTTGCATCACAAATACATTGAGTGTGTCTACCACACAACCCGGAGAGGTGTATCTACCAGGCTGCCTGCTTTGCTAACTAGCATACTGTCCTCTTCGGTTAGCTTTAAAGCTAACTGGCTCAGCTCTCCTTAGCGGATGCTGTTCCTGAATTAGTTATTTTCATTTGAAAGTCACAACCAACGTATAACAGACGCACAGTACAGATTGTGTTGAAAGCATTCGAAATGAAAAACAACAGTTAAAGCTCAATAATAATAAAAAACGTTTCTTTTCTCCGTACCGTATCCTCTATTTGTGTCTTTACGCCGGGCGTTGGCAGCTCCGCGCTAGGGGCTTCCCAGTCAACAGAACAGGGACACGTTGCGTGCGTAGTGCTAATGCTACGTCATTACGTTAATCGATAGTACAACAAGGCTACTTTTCTATAGTATAAGAAACAACCCAGTAGCATGAATGGTTGGACGGGAAGTCTGTAGTCCAACATAAAACACATATTTGTGGTAGTTATAATTCAAAACTACACGTTTAAATTATGAAATACAAATTAACTCCAGTTAAATGGTGCAGTTTGGGGATATAGTTTTTCATGTGACAAAGGTTACAAGGTTAACACTCACTTTGCACGAGGAGTAACACTCAATGATTATGTCCCCGTCTCTATATGTATCTAATAAGAATGGATCATTTCAAACTAGGCAAATGTTATAAATACCAAGTGCCTCAATGCAAAATTTGGACATGCTTGATTATTGCTTCACTCGATTTGTTTCATCTGACCAAATCTGCTCTCATGTTTCGTGCAGCAGTCATCTTTTAAGAATTGTTTACACTGTGCCAAAAAGTATTCCTTTTCCTTACCTCCGTTTCAAAACACAATGTAAAATTGTAAGAGAAGGTCCCTGTGAAAAAACACTGCCAGGTTCATCTATTTTGTTCTCAAGTAAAAGTACCTTTTCACTGCTAATATTTTATTTGGAGCTAGAAGAGTTTGACCTACATAAGTACTTTGCAGTAGTGCCGTCTGCCACTAGAGGGCACAGAAGCCCAATGACCCAAATACTCCTGCAAGCAATTGTGCTATTATTAACATGTAGTGAAATAAGTCAAAATACCAGCTGTAAGAAAGAAAAAAAAAGGATTTATTCTCAAAGCCACATGTTAGAAAGAAAAAATTACAATACTCATGTTGTATAAACAAACATACTCAAAACAAAATTTGCAAAAACAAAACAAGAAGGGAAACATTTCTTTTCAAGAAAGGTAAGATTTGTAGGTGTCCCCGCTGTCCTAGGTGGTAACACTCTGTAGCAAGGTAATGTTGTCTCCTTTCAACATGATCCTCCCTGGGGGACACAAGAGGAAGAAACAAAAGTGGAGGCGGATCAGAAGAGCGAGATGATGGATGGAAAGAGATACAAATTGTAACCTCACTTATGGACAAAGCACTGAGCGCCTGTCAAGTTGGCTACAGATGATAGGGAACCCAGTGTATGTAGGATCTGTAGAATCTTTGGTTTCTCTCTACGAGCCCTTCCCCTCTCAGCACAGGTGTGTTCATTAGGTAACGTACAACCCCAAAAAAGTATTCAAGAAACAATAAGGCAGGCCTCCTCAACCACCATCTATAGGCACGTTCAGCAACGTAAAAAAATAAAATATATATTCTACGTTTGGGAGACAACGTATTCCTTGTGTTTGATGAGATTCCATTAGTTAATTCCCAAATGTATCCATTACTGTTTTTAATCAATTAAAAGTCAGCTAGAAGTGTTGTGCTTATTCTGAAATAGAGGCAGAAAAAAATAACTGCTTTTATAACAGTATTGACGATACACTCGTGTTTTGAGTGAAAAAAGGGAAAATATAAAATAAACAAGTCAAGTTGTGAAAATGTTACATCGTGACATCCGTAATATAAACAGAAAACAATCCCATTGGGAAACTAAAACATTCAGAAGCATTTTTACAGGATTTAAAAGCCACTTTTTTCATTGGTTGCACACTACCACAGTATACCCTGGAAGCGCCTCACCTTAATGGAATGCAGATGTTTAAGCATAATAGCGACCAGGTATAGTCTGTGTTACAGTGACAGGTGTGCCCATATGCATGTGTACAAATCAATGCTAAACAGTTAAACGCAGAGACAAAGCTACAGAACATATCAAAAATGTATTTATTACCCAGCGGCTTCCTGTTCTTAGTCTTCATGTGGACTTCCTCGGCATCATCTAGAACCAGGTTCATGTACTCATCAAAACCCTTAAGACCAAGACGAAACCGTTAGACAAAATGTATTTCAACGCATTAACATTTTCATGTTTTTATCATGACTCCCTCATATTTATCCATGAGGTTTGCTCTCATAAGGTTCAACAACTGCACAAATTCTTCAGAAATTGCTTGTTTCAACTCTATGAACGCCACCGCTTCATGAGGATGTGCCCGTATGTTTCAGGGATTCAAGGATCAGTTATTGTCATTATGCAACACAAGGATGCACAACAAAATGTACAAAAGCACAAATCTATCAGTGTAAATTGTATTCAGGGACCCAAAACAATTTATCAGATTAATGCTATTAGATACTAAAAACGTCAGAAGGTTTACAGTGAGGAGAGAAGGGTATTTATACGGTCTGAACCAGGCTAAGGTTAGTTCACAGCGGATTCCCCAGTATAAACATCCTTTTGCCAGCTCTGGTAAAGCCAAAGCTAAAGTAAATGATTAAAACGATATTAAGTTATAAAAAGGTAAGAATTTAGACTTTTCATCATTAAATTAACAGTACAAGATCTTGTATATTAACAGAACGTTAGCCAAAATGTGTCAGGCAGTGGACAGTTACGCTAGAGAAGAAGTGGTTAGGCTGGTTTAGATCTTACTGGTCCCATATTATTACTCCCACCATCTGCAGATAGCCTATTGCCAATGGGCAGTGTTTTAGTAGTACCAACAACTCCAACAGAGAGACCTCTTTTCTAGTAAAACAAATTACTTGTGGACTCAGTTCCTAGTCTGATCACTAGTAGAGATCGTACTAGGATTGATCAGTGATTTCACTAGTTTAAGCATCTTCATGTAGATAAACAACTTTCCAATATTATTTTTTGTGGGATTAAAATGTGTACATTGTCTCAGACCATTCAGCCTACTTAATGGCCTTATTCAAGAATAAAGAGACAAGAGCAAAAGAGACAAACTTACAATGATGCAGCCCTCTATCCGCATGTTCACCTGCTCATATAACCAGACCTGGATCCGTGAGCGCTGGTATGGAGAACAAGAGATTAGAATTCCATTTCAACCAAACATCAAACAAAACTAAATCTAAATAAACTGTGGAGGAAAAAAAGGTTTAAGTAAATACTTACATTTTGTAGATACCTGAAAATTAGATTCTGATACATGGAGTCAAGGAAATTCAAGGTTCAAGAACCACCAAACGAACACACATTGACATAAGCTAGACATGTTCACCATAAAGAGTTATTGCTCATGACATAATAAAGATATTATTACTACTGATGGCATTTCAGAGCACGTTAGACATTAGAAAAGCTATGCTGAACCAATCCATGTAGACACAGATCTCTATTTAACTCAAACTATTTTTTCCATTAGATATCGAACTGCTAATTCATGCTACAATTATTTTGTATGTCAGAAAGCCACCTAGTAGAACACCGGAACTGTTGAATGCAGTCTGTCGTGCTGTGGGTCACGTTACAGAGGCTGTGTTTACACATGGCTTCTTTAAACGCGCTATGAAGAACCACAAATCACCGCCACGGTGCTTTTAAATTCAGACACGCATCCTGTTTGCATTAGGTCGTTGTCTAGTCATATAGCTCTGTCAAACCTCGCTCCTCGTTCGCAACACGACAAATGAATGACTAGCTAGCAGGCTAATGAGAAAGGTTAGCCTAGCTGCTAAGTTTTTCAACCGCGTCTTTCGTGCACTGAAACACAAAAAGGATACAATGGGCTGCACCATAACCTTCTGGACCTTCTGTCCTTGTCCCCTGTACGCCATTCTTCCAAGAAAATACCAGCGGTAGGTATTGTTTAAAAAAAATTGCACCTTTTTAAAAGAGTGCACGACAACGAAACACTCACGTTGTGAGGTTGATTTGCTTTAATGGCGGGCTTCTTCCGCGTGCTGGTGCAAGTTATAGTAAAGACGTCGAGTGACGTGGAACAGCGCCCCTGTAGTTAGGAGGTCAGTACTGCACCCATTTGTTGCTCCTCAGACGTGTGAACGTGCACAAAGACAGTATATACGTGTGCACGCGCATGCATTTACTTTGGAAGGCTATTGACACAAAATGGCAAAACATATTTTGTCCCACAGCTTATTAATTAATAGCTACTGCTTTAGTAAATATATTTATATGTATAAAATATATTAAAAAACAAATGTTAGTATTGAGAGCAGCCACTTGCTCGCTGCCATGGTGCACTGTCTGGAAAGGCCATCTGTGCTATGCAGAAAGCTCCAACTCCACCCTCAAAGCCAAACTAGTTGTTTTACACAAAACTATCAATTTAAATAAGAGTATGGACTTCGACATTTAGAGTTACATCCATACTCTTATTTAAATTGACTCAAAAATGTCTTTTTTGGTAGAAGGGCAATAGGCACTGTCAAAATCCATCATCAACGAGTAACATGCACTTTTAATGTACAGTGGTCTTCTTCCCTCACTTTAAACGTTATGCATTATGCAAGGTGCTTCCAAAGCATTCCACTGTCACATTCTTAGATTCGTGAATAAAAAAATGTTCATTACATTTTAATTACATTTTATGCTATTATTACACTTATACCATATCTGCATTGGCTTTAATATTCAGCTTTTAACATGTACACAATTGCCTTTTTTTAGCTTGTTCTTCAGAAGCCATGGCCAGATTAACCCACCAGGTGGCCCCATGGGAGAGAATAAAAAAGCTCTCTCTCATCCACCACTGAACAGCATTGTTCACTCAGTACTTGAACTTGAACTTACATTAATACGTTCTCCTGTAGCTGAATGGAAGCAAATCCTTGCAACCAAGTACTAACAGAAAGCTTGAAACCAGAAGAGTGGAGGCTGTTACAGCAACACATTGATGGCTGTGGTTTTGGAATGATATTGCTGTAAGCTTAAGGTCTCCACATTCTTTCATGTGTATATGATTTTCTGTAACGAGCAGGGACTCTAACGCTTAACATTTTTAATACCACTGAATTAAAACATTTTACTTCCATCTTTGCAAGTTCCAGAAGACAATTTCAAGTTTCCAGTCACTCCTCTTAACTTTTCCCCTCTTGGATCGTATGACTGACAAATCATAACTTATAGGACAGACGTACAATGGATTTCAATCAGCCCTCTATTCCATGTGAATATAGCACACCTTTAAATAACAGGAGAGGGAGGAATTAAAATTTCATACATTTGGATAACTGGTTTTCAAAGGGAAATATTTCAGTGCTATGTGCTTAATGGTAGTCCTTACATTTTAAACATTATTCAATATTGTTGAAATTTCACAACTAGGTATTCAGTTGCTTTTAAGATTCCAATCCGTGTGGCCCTTCATTGCTTCCATACTACCATCCATACTAGCTCCTGAGAATGGTCTCACTTGTTAGCTGATATTGATGTCTGACCTCTCTATACAATGAGCTGAAAAGTCCTCCTTTAATGCATACATGTTTCATTTTTTTTACTGTAATATGGATATGTGACCTTATATATATGAATAATTAATAAATAAGGATTGGAGCGAAATGTGACGGACATGAGCGGAAAACGTGAAACAAAAGTTCACACAGCGAAGATGCATGCAAAGCGACTGCAAACGAAAGCCCAACAGCTTCCTTCTTGTTGTTTGCATCTCTGATAAATGCAATGAAAAAAATGGTGTTACATGTTATCAAAAGTTCAAATCACGTGCAAAATCTTCCTTTTACTGATAAGAAGTGACTCATGTGAGTTTAATTCACTAGAGATGTGATTAAAAAACACTATTCTTTAGTTTGCAAATAGGAATTAAAATAATAGTGAATAAATATATTATTTTTTATTTTGTAATACAAAAAAGTACTTTTAATTTTCCAAAATTTCCCATCTAGCAGTAGGTGCATCTAGAGGGCGCTGTGTCACATATCAAACGCTCCAGCAGGCACTGGAGCCTCAGTCTTACAGAACATCTGAACTCTTTGGTGAAGTTAACAGCAGCTTCTCTGGAAGATAAATGGAATAATCAATGTTTCCTCCTGATCTCGTCCCCTACAGGTTGGCTACTCATATCTAAGATTAAGCTTCTAGAAAAAGAAAACGCCTCTCTCTTCATCTTTCATCTGAGAAAAAAACCCACTGCAGTCCAAACCCTCCAGCTGCTCTCGTGCCAAGAAGAAGGCCTTGAAGTCTGGTTGCCAGACACTTCATGACAATCAGCCTGCATCCAACCATAATTGGCCAAGGTATTCCCTCTTGATATTTATAGATGGTATTATATAAAGAGGGATTGGCAATTTCTCTGTTGCGCACAATATACCTGTAACATGATGAGCCGAGTCAGGGTGAGGGAAAGAGGGGGGTGTTGAGGGTTTGGGGGGGACAGCCTTGAGTGTGCAGTTAACAATAGTATTAATAACATACAACACAGACAACCCCCCCCCCGCCCAGAGGAGAAAGTGTGACGAAAATTAGCAGCCGAGGACAGACGAGAGTCGGCAAGTGGGGAGAGGAAAGAGAAGACGCAAGGAGGCTCGGCAGCGGAGGCCGAGGTGTCGCCTTTCGGGAGGGGTTGGGGGTCAGGGACCCCATCTTAAAAGGCAGGGCCGGCCGGTGGCGTGCGTCGCTCATCGGCATCGCTGTCGAGTGCCACATGCTTGTGTTGGCGCTATGGGGGTGGAGGGGGGAAGACAGGAATTGGCCCGCTGACTCTCAATGCCACGTGCCTGCTCGCATTCTCAAGGAGGGCCGAGAGACGGGAGACACCGCGGTCACTGGCACTGCGGCTGGCCGCCACAGAGGCCCCCCAGCCAGGAGTCCAGATAACAATGAGGGGGCTCGTGTTAACACACACTAGCACACACACACTACACACACACACACACACACACACACTGGTGTCACGCTTTCGTGTCCTTAGTCACAGTCAAGGTCATATGGGCATCTTCTGATATCTGCCAGGAAAGGGACAATGGTCATAATGAAAGTTAAAGTGATACTGTAGGACACCGCTTGAATATTCTATAAATAAAAAAGTTGCACGCACACCCAGACAGGATACCCTGCTACTATTTGCGATGTGTGTGTTTATTTTTTTTTCATCTTTCCTCAATTTCCATGCCTGTGTTTCCTACCCCTCTCTTCCCTTTTCTTAACCTGGCCTAAAAGGAATTGCCCCGGTTAGATCAACCTCCTCTCTACATCACTTCCTGTTCCTGTTAGCGGTGATTGTTCTGAAGGGGAAGGGAAGGCAGACGGGATGGGGAAAAGGGGACGGAGGGTGGCGGTGGGTGGCGGTGGGGGGTTCTTTGTTTCACTATCTGCCTCACCTGCCTGACCCTCCCGCAATTCCCCCACCAACACCACCACCAGGACCACCTGACAGGCTTGACCCCTGCATGCCCATGGCAGAGCCAGCCAGACGACTCGCTGGCTGTCTGTTTCCTGCCTCGCCGACTGACAGGATATTCATAGCGTGCCCGGAACACAGTTTAGTTAAGACTGCTGGTCTGAGCCAATGTTGGACTTTTTCTACAAAGATAAAATAAAATGAATGTCACAGTTTAATTACATCTTTTTTTATGTAATCTGTGGGAAACACTGGTGCTTGAATAGTCACATGGGGTTACATTTAAAGCTGTAATATGCCATTTTCTTGCTATGATTTACACAACCCTGTCACCTACTAAATTACTTTCCCATACAAGAAAACTGCACTCTCAATTACGTTTCGAGGGGAAACGTTTTTTCTCCTGGATTACGGTCGCAGTGTTTACACAGTTTGAAACACTGAGGTTAAGGCGGTAATTTGAAACAGGACCAAAAAATGCAACAAAACAACTCTGTTGGGATCAGGCAAACATCATGGTTTGCCTATAAATGACTACGGAATTGAAACAAAGCAAATAATGCTACAAATCTACTTGTTTAGTGCTTAGGCAACAGAAGTACCTGGTTCATAGGTGACATGAACTGCAGTCTGCTTGGTGAAAGCCCTATGTATTATTGACCCTTCCACCAGCTGACAGTTGGAATTCTGCAGCCTCATTTCAAACGTTTTTGTAATCTATCAATAGCAAAAATAATCCACGACAAAATGTGTTTCCCCGAAAACTTAATTTTTAGCAGAGGGGGCTGCTGTACATGTGCAGGCTATAAAACTACAAATCTTACTTTAAACATACTGAATGTCTTATATCTATTGACTGCTTTAATCAAAATGTAGCTTTTATAGATCTAAATAATTTGAGTGCCAAACCCATTTTGTTCCTGATGTGTTGGGATGGACAAACTGTTAAAGTCAATGACTGTGAGTTGGAGTGGTTTTGTGAGGATTGTGGTGGCGGGTTGTTTCAACCTGTATGTGAACCGTCTCCCTATTCATGCTCAGTGTGACGCACAGGTCGGCATTTTGTGGTGCTGTTCTCTCCAGTCGATAGTATCACTCATGATAGCAGTCAGTAAGAACAAGCATGATTACTGACATGTATATTCCTTTCATTCACAGTAGACACAATCAAAAGGCTCTACCCTGGGAAGCAATTATTGAAACATGTGTAATGGTGTTTTTTATTTTCTGTGCTCAAACTTGACCAAATATGGAGTTTTCCGATGTGAGTCATGACCTCATTACTTATTATGTTCTACTAAAATGTACTGCCTTTATGCATTATTAGATCCAGCAAAAACCCGGTTATGGTTTGTGGCGTGTCACTTCACAGCAAACACCTATATTTGCATGAAAATGTACTCTGTTTACACTCAAAATACCTTCATGTGTTATCATACAATGACCTGAAATCACAATTTTGTTGATTTTGTGGAATTCTCATGTTCTCTTCATTTAATTTATGAAAATGTTAAGATCCTTGAGCTCACAAGACCTTTATTAAACCTACTTGGAGGGAAAAAAGAATACAAAATCATCAATTAACAAGCTTTCTTTTTTTTAAATTCATGCAAAGCACTCACTTTCACGGTGAAAGGTGGCTGTACTTGTCGGGTACAAAAGTGGATAGAGAGGTGAGGTCCTGTGTGGCCTGAGGTGGACAAAAGCCAGCATGCTCTTCTCCATATCTGCAGAAGTTCACTGTAATGTCCAGTGTGGCTTTTGAAATAAATGCTGCTAACTGCGTTTGCTTTTAACGCTGCAGTTGGTAACTTTCTAATAAAAATAACTTTTTGTCGCATTTGCCCAAACTGTCCCTATTTCTGATTGTAGTACATAAATCAGATTATCTGTGAAATAAATATAGCTTCCCTGCCTCCTTTTAGTGCTCCTGAATGGTATTTGCAAGATTATATAGTGCCAAAAGAAAAATGACCAATCAGAGGCCAGGAGTCAATCACTGCTCCTGAAGCACAAAAGCTTCAAACAAACTATTGGCTGATCAAATATGAATCAAGGATATGTTACTGTATTGCCTGTTTATCGCCTCAAATGTCTTCAGAAAACTATTTCAGTCTGTTGTTTATGTTGAAAACGGTCGAGCCAAAACCAAGCGCCACCCACAGGCTCAACAGTACTCAAAAATAGGTTTCCGAAAACATTTGAGGTGAGAAATAGGCGATGCGGTAACAGAAATCTTGATTCATATTTGGTCAGCGCTGCCCAAAGACTTTGTATAGCAAGTGGACAAAGGAGGCTGAGGAACCATTTTTTTTCCATTTTCCATTATCTGTCCAATGTGCTGCTGTCAGCATATAGTGACACTTTAAGCAAAAGGGATAAAAATATATTTTTATAAAAGCAGCTTTAAGGGGAATCGACACAACTATACATCCATGGCTCCATGGCTGGTTTATCAAACCTGTTTGTTTAGGATGATGAATGTGTCTGTTTATAATTTCAACCTGCCTGTATATGTTTGACCTCTGACCTTTGTTTCTTGAACTCGTAATGCCAGAATCAGTGACAATCAATAAATGACATCTACCGGGGGATTGCCAGATTGGTCACATAAGCCATGCAGGGCCCTCGGCAGAGCAGAGAGAGGGAAAAAAAACAATAGTTTCCAACTTGTTCACACTTTCTCTGTTAAACAATTCATTCAATAGCCACGGCCTCGGACTCGCTCATGTGGTTCTTATCTTGTTTTAACAGCACCGTCGAGATGCACAATACATTTATTTTCCCTCCAATTAACACAGTGAATAATACGCAGGTCCGATAAGGGCTTTTTGTTCCAAACAGTGTTTGTGAAACCGAGGAAATGTGGAGGCATTTTTCATTGTGAGGTTGTTTGGCTGCAACACTGGGGATCTGATGAACATGTGGGCCCCGAGCGGCTGGAGAAGTGGCAGGGGTCAGTGAGCAGAGGCACCGGGGGGAAGTAAGGGGGGAAGAGGAGGAGAAAGTCATCGAAATCGATATTTTTTCAACCTTTATTTCACCAGGAATCTTTCACATTGTGGTTCCAAATCTTTTTTCCGAGGGAGTCCTGGCCAAGATGGCAGCATAAAAAGTTTCACATAAAAGAACAAAGACTTCAAATGTAACACCAAAAAAGTTAAAACAAACCGCAAATTACATTCAACAATGAATAAGCAGTGTTCAATAACAGGACGAGTACATTCAGTGGAAAAACAGTCCTTAACACTAAATCATTGATAATTTGGATAATCTATTATAATCTCAACATTTATTAATGCTGCATTTTCAATGTTTTTATGAACAGTAGTCTCACTCACCAGATGTAAACTATGGGTATAAGTCTGTCATTGGCCAGGCATGCAATATAAGAAGTCGACGTAGAGTCATTGTGACGTCACCCATTGGTTTGTGGACTGCCGTTTAGAAGCCTTGAGTTTGCCAATCTTGCCGTTGCTATCTTGGATTACGGCCGTGGCCATGTTGTTTTTTTCGCGATCAATTAATGGAAGTTACCATATTTGGAATGCGTAGAAGGGATATCGTGACGCTGTATGATATTCTGATAGTGGCAGTGACCTGTCAATCACATAAAGCCTGCTCTAAAGCAAACCCCGCTTGATGGTCTTTTTGACTCTAAATGGACCATAATTTACTAAATGAACATCATGCTGTATTGAAGAAGACTTAACACTAGAGATTGAGACCAAACTCATTTTTACAATGTTTACTGGGGGAATAAATCAAGTGAGAAGTAGATTCATTATCTCATAGACTTCTATACCATCAGACTTTTTTTTACAACCAGTCGAGTCGCCCCCTGCTGGTCAGTGGAGAGAATGTAAGTTTTAAGATACTTCTGCATTCGCTTCACTCGGCAGAATCGGAGGTTGCCGCCTGCTGGGTATAAGCCTGTCATTGGTGCATCCTAGGCTTAGCACCGGACAAGATGATTGTGATTGGTTTAAAGAAATACAAAGACACCAGAGTTTTTATTCCCCCTATACCAGAATGCTGATATGAAGAGGGAGACCACTGTCCCTATGGCTGACACAGGGCCCGCAAAACTTTTTACTGATTTCGTACACTCCAGATGCAGCAGATATCAGCTAAAAAGCTGTCATATACCCACTTTGGCACACTGATAAAGCTTTTTTTCGTGCTGCAACTTTGCAGATTAGGTTCACTCTCACCGCTTTCATCAACGCAGTTAACTAATAACTAATCTCTGGTAGACTGTGAGCTACGTACCTGTCCAGTACCAAATGACAGACAGATAGAGTTAGCGACTTGATTGTGAACATAGTGGTGTACTAAACAGCTGAAGAGACAGATATTTTTCTCAGCAGTTGGTGGAGACCAAAAACCAAACTAAAAAGAGAGTGAATTATGGACTTACATTCAATCAGGTGGACAAAAACTTGACTCCAAATTAAGATACGTTGCTCTTACTCTGCTGAATGTGTATGCAATGGTTTGCTAGTTCATCGGCTGTGGAGTCAATGTTGTGTTTTCAACTTGTTTCACTGCCCCCTAGGGACCAAACAATCATGCAATTAATAGAGCTTTAAAGTGGCCCTATTATGCTTTTCCACTTCTTCCCTCTCCTTTAGTGCGTTATATATATTTTTGTACATTATAAAGGTCCGTAGAGTGTAAAACCTGAAGTCCAGGCCTAAAAGGAGTTACCCTCCCCCTCAGACACACTGCTCCTGAGCTGCCTGAAACGGCTCGATTGAAATCTCTCCTTCACTTCCGTAACTTTATGAGGTCACAATGTTACGGAAGTGACGTAAAACTCTCCGGCTAGTTTGGCCCTCAAACAACAAAAGAGAGAGACGGAGCTGAAGCTCCGGAGGAAGAGTTTTTTGAAATGTGAAATCACAACAGAGCGGGCTAGCTGACCAATCAAGGCAGACTTTGCTTTCTGGAGGGAGGAGCAAGTGCTACAATGGAGCATTTCAGAGAGAGGGTGAGAAGAGGTGCTGCAGCACAGCCAGGATGAGAAAAACAAGGAGGATTATGAGCATTAACACATGTAAACATGTTGTAACTGTAACTTGAGAAATAAAAATATGCACCCGGAAAATAGAATAATAGGGCCTGTTTAAGTAAAAATAACAAACATGGGGACACTACTGCTTCTCAACTATGAGAATTTTTCTCGGGTGTTTCAACCCACTTTATAAACAAAAGAAAGAAAATCAAGCAACTTTAACAAGTCCCTTTGGGCCCTTTCACTTTGAAAATTGTAAAGGTTTCTGTGTTTTCACAGGGGAGGGAAATGATTCTAAAGATTGAATAAAAAGGTTCCAGCTGTGTCAGGATACAACAAAACTGCATTGTCAATTATGTTTCAAGGGATTGTTAATTCTCTTGGATTACCTTTATCTTTTAACGTATCACAAACACCTTTTATTACAACACCGGACTTTCAACCAGGAGACAGCCGTTCTACTCCCATGTGACCAAAAGTAACATACCTATTTTTCCACACACCATGTTTTTTACTAAAATCTTAAAAAGTAGTTTTGTTGACTAAACGTAATTGCAAATGCAGTTTCGAAACGTCAAAAGCGCCACAAGCGAGTTCATATACACTTAAGTATAAGGACTATAATTGTATTTAAAATCACAGTTAAGATGGTTTCCCTAATTAAAACAAATGAGCAAAGGATGTTTCACACTGTCTCAGTGTAAGCTCTGAATGAAGTGGGTTTCACCCAGATTTGCTAAATTCATAGTCATGGTATAGAATTTTTTCTTTTGTGTGATCTCCAGTTTTGTGAATGAATTAAAAAACGCATCCAGTAATCAGCAACATCATGTGAAGTGGAGACAAAATCCACTTCACCTCACCATTCATAGTTTGGTGCAGCCAGTCTGCTAAATGTGCAGATTGCAGGTTTGAGTCAAGATAAGATCAGAAAAACCTTTACTGATTCCCACAGTGGAAATTCTGGGGTGGCAGCAGCAACATTACAGAAATAAGACAAGGATAATTAGAGAAGAAAAAATAAAAACTGATGAAAAGTGATGGAATATAATCTATTAAAATGATTGTTTCTTGTCTACTTGGCTATTCTAGTAATGCATGTAGCTATAAAATGCAACTTTCTCTAAATATTCCATTGCAAACTTAAATATCTTGCTCATTATGTGAGGGAGTTACGTAACATCTAGTTTGTAAACTTTGGACGGCAATTCCGTGTACCTTTACCGGTGCCAGTATTCTTCTTATTTTACACTCCTCCTCTAGTCCACTTAAATTATAAGTGGTTCATATTCTGTTTCCATGTGAATGCAACATTTCAATGACTGATGGTTAAAGTGACACAGCATAACAAATAGCAGCAGTTATACTATTTAAACAGTGTACATCAGAATAGTATATACTATAATTAAGTAATGATACTTGTTTGTACAAACAGGATGCCAGCAGACAGCTATGTCACGAAAAAGAGCTGAACTACATCTGGCTATTTAATACTCTGCAACTACAGCATAATTACAATGACAAATTGGTGAACAATGTAAGGGTTACTTTTACAGACCATTATGTAATAATCACAAGGCACACCCTTCCTTCCATGCTAAGCATATATTAAGAATATATTAATAATTAGTACGTTATAAGTACTTAATTTACCAAAGTCCCATTTTGCAAATGTCTCATAATGTCTGATCATTTTAAAATAGATTGTTTCATTCCAATATTAGCACTCTTACTCCATTGTTCCTTGCTTGTTAACAAGTGATAGGAGTTTTACGTGACTTCCGCAACATTATGACCTCATAAAGTGACGGAAGTGAAGGAGAGAATTCAATCGAGCCGTTTCAGGCAGCTCAGGAGCAGTGTGTCTGAGGGGGAGGGTAACTCCTTTTAGGCCTGGACTTCAGGTTTTACACTCTACGAACCTTTATAATGTACAAAAATATATATAACACACTAAAGGAGAGGGAAGAAGTGGAAAAGCATAATAGGGCCACTTTAAAGCTCTATTAATTGCATGATTGTTTGGTCCCTAGGGGGCAGTGGAACAAGTTGAAAACACAACATTGACTCCACAGCCGATGAACTAGCAAACCATTGCATACACATTCAGCAGAGTAAGAGCAACGTATCTTCATTTGGAGTCAAGTTTTTGCCTACCTGATTGAATGTGGACTTAAGGTTTTACACTCTACGGACCTTTTACATGTACAAAAATATATATAACACGCTAAAGAGGGAAAAAGTGGAAAAGCATAATAGGGTGTCACGGTAGGTGTGTGGACCCAAGAGCAGTACGACGAGGAGACAGATAAAGTTCTGGAGCTTTATTTGAAGCTGAGAACACAGCAGACAGACAGGCAGGATATGACTCACAGTGGGAAACAGGCAAGGGATCAGGCAGACGGAAACCAGAGGAAGCGGAGGATAATCTCGTGGTCGGGGACAGAAGGCTGAGTCGGTTAACCGGGGCAGAGGCAAGGTAGGAATACCGTGGTCTGGGACAGAAGGCTGAGACGGTTAACCGGGGCAGAGGCAAGGTTGGAATACCGTGGTCTGGGACACAAGGCTGAGACGTTGACCGGGGCACAGGCAAGGCAGGGAAGTCCAGACAGGCAGGGTCGGCAACGGGAAATCAGTCCACGGGAAATTGCTGGAAAGTGTAGCATGAAAACAACGAACGATCTGGCAGCGAGTGTGTGAATGAGTGGGGCATTTATACTGCAGGGTGTAGGTGTAGCAGAGTGAGCAGGTGAGAGGGATTGTGCTGATGAGGTGGGTGTGGCAGACAGGTGCACTGCATGAAGCTGATTAGATGAGTGAGGGAGAGTGTGGTGAGGAGAGGGGGCTGGGCTGTGAGCTGGAAGTGGAACTGGGAGTGGCCGGAGTGAACTGAGAGAGAGTGACAGGCAGGTGAACCGTATGGAGGAAGAATTGTGACAGAACCCCCCTCAAGGGGACGGCTCCCGAAGTCCCCAAAAAGTCCAAAGGAACATATATCGGGTGGGCGGTGGGGGCCCGGAGGAGGGCTAGAACTCCTCCGAGGCCGCAGAGTCAGAATCCTTGAAGGCTGAGGCAAGGCGGAGAAGCAGAACCCCGCTGGAGGGGGCGAACAGGAGGACAACCAAGGCGGAGAGGCAGAACCCATTTGGGGGGCGAACTGGAGGACGACCAGGCCGACAGGGCCTCTCTGGGGGTCGGCCACGAAGACGACCAGGCCGACGGAGCCTCCCTGGGGGTCGGCCATGGGGACGACCAGGCCTCTCTGGAACGCCGACTGGACAGGAGTCGGCAGGGGAGTCGGCAGGGGCAGGGGAGTCGGCAGGGGCGCCGACGGGTCAGGAGTTGGCCGGGCGCCGACGGACCAAGAGTCGGCCGGGCGCCGACGGGACAGGACGGCCGGGAACAGGAGTCGGCCGGAACGCCGAAGGGTCAGAGGTCGGCCTGAACGCCGACTGGACAGGCGTCAGCTGGAAAGCCGGCGGGACAGGCGTCAGCTGGAAAGCCGGCGGGACAGGAGGTGCAGGCAGCGGCCAGAAAGCCGGCGAGACAGGCGCAGTCTGGAAAGCCGGCGAGACAGGCGCAGTCTGGATATCCGGCGAGACAGGCGCAGTCTGGATAGCTGGCAAGACAGGCACAGTCAGGAAAGCCGGCAAGACAGGCGCAGTCTGGATATCCGGCGAGACAGGCACAGTCAGGAAAGCCGGCAAGACAAGCTTAGGGACAGGCTGAGCGAAGGTCTGCGAAATGGCTGTCGTGAGCTGCTGAACCTGTTTAAACAGGGCAGTCCAGGCCTGGTTGCTGCTCGCCAGGGCGTGACGAACATCAGCGGTGTTGGTGACAACCTTGGTCTCGCGTCTCTGGAGCGCCTCTTCAATGAACCCGAACCGGGCCTGTGACGAGGTGTCGAACGCTGGGTCCATGTCGGGGCCAGATCGTACTGTCACGGTAGGTGTGTGGACCCAAGAGCAGTACGACGAGGAGACAGAAAGTTCTGGAGCTTTATTTGAAGCTGAGAACACAGCAGACAGACAGGCAGGATATGACTCACAGTGGGAAACAGGCAAGGGATCAGGCAGACGGAAACCAGAGGAAGCGGAGGATAATCTCGTGGTCGGGGACAGAAGGCTGAGTCGGTTAACCGGGGCAGAGGCAAGGTAGGAATACCGTGGTCTGGGACAGAAGGCTAAGGCGGTTAACCGGGGCAGAGGCAAGGTTGGAATACCATGGTCTGGGACAGAAGGCTGAGACGTTGACCGGGGCACAGGCAAGGCAGGAAAGTCCAGACAGGCAGGGTCGGCAACGGGAAATCAGTCCACGGGAAATTGCTGGAAGGTGTAGCATGAAAACAACGAACGATCTGGCAGCGAGTGTGTGAATGAGTGGGGCATTTATACTGCAGGGTGTAGGTGTAGCAGAATGAGCAGGTGAGAGGGATTGTGCTGATGAGGTGGGTGTGGCAGACAGGTGCACTGCATGAAGCTGATTAGATGAGTCAGGGAGAGTGTGGTGAGAGAGAGGGGGCTGGGCTGTGAGCTGGAAGTGGAACTGGGAGTGGCCGGAGTGAACTGAGAGAGAGTGACAGGCAGGTGAACCGTATGGAGGAAGAACTGTGACATAGGGCCACTTTAATAAATATGTACTCAGTATAAACTAAATAATTTTGTGATCAAATTTGATTGATTTTTAATAAATGTATTGGAAAAAAAATAACTGAAAAACAAGACAATGGAAGGAAGGGGAAGATAAAAAGAAAAAATATATAAAATTAAATAAACAAATTAAATAATTCATACAAAGTGTACTACTGTACGGCAGTGCATATCTACACACATGTGCACAGTGGCAACCACTTTTCATTATATAAACTCGAATCACTGCGTCATGTCAAATATGAAAAAATCCCCTCCAGGCATTCTTGAGATCTTGAGTTCACGAGAATGGACCAGACTGTCGGACAACCAGAAAGCATAATGCATCTGATCATGGCTGTCTCAGAGTGCAGAGGCATAGACAGAGAGGACAGCAAACAGCAAAACATGCACCCTAAAATTAATATATTTTTTATATTGGTTGCTTTGGTGACATTTAAAATTACTGTTACTTTCAGAACCAGAACCGGACAGACAGACAGCACTGTTTTTATGCCAGGAATTAATTGTGAACACTTTCTGGTGCAAATTCTATAAAGTATCAGATAAAACGCAAACTACAAACAATTTTGTTCAGTTAGTGTGATAACGTTTTTTCTTCTTGTATGTCAAATTTTCATCATTAAGCTGACATATAACTGCATAGTATCTTAATTACCTCCGAAATAAGGCGACTAAAAATGGCAACTGGATTTTCAGTTTCGGCAGCCACAACAGCTGATCCCTGGTAGCCAGCCTGGCAACCACTTTAGAAGTTAGTGTTTAGCCCTGTGTATTTCCCCAAAAACCACAGTGTGTGCCAGAGGAGAAATCAGAAGCCATTTGTTTCACAGGTTTATGTCAACCTAACCTAACCCCTAACACCCTAACTCTAACCTATAATTAGCATTGTTCCGAGCAATTCCTTCAACCTATGTGGCCTAACTTGTTAGTGCACAGCGCAGCTAAATAAGTTGCCATACTTGCATTCCACCTGCCACAGAGGAATGGGGACAGTGATTAATTTGTCTTCTACGCTGCTGTCCGTCAACCTCACATGTCTCACTCTGAGAGTCGTGTGTGCGCTTCCAAACATGTTGGCCGATTTAAGAGCAGTAACTCTTTGTAAATGTGTTTTCGTTCACCCCAAACTACTAGAAAAGTAGCCCAGCTTGCAGCTAGCACTCCTTCACTTGAAACTGCTGGGGTTTGTTCCTCAGAAACATTGAACTAAATGCTGTTTTCTTAAAGCATTCTAATATAGTTTACAATAAATGCTATGAGGCTGAAGCATATAGCTAAATGCTAACATGCTGATGTTATCAGTTGTAATATGTATCATGTTAACCATCTTAGTTTAGCACCTTAGCATGCTAACATTTGCTAGCATTCTAGTATAGCTTACGATTAATCTTAACAGTCTACATCCATTCTAGAAGCTCTATGAGGCTGTATCACATTGAGCTAAATGCTAACACGCTGATGTTTGGCAGGAATAATGTGTATCATGTTCACCATCCTAGTTTAGCACATTAGCATGCTAACATTTGCTAGCATTCTAGTATAGCTTACAATTAAGCTTAACAGACTACATCCATACTAAAAGCTCCATGAGGCTGCATAGCTTGAGCTAAATGCTTACGTGCTGATGTTTAGCAGGTATAATTTGTATCATGTTCACCATCTTAGTTTATCACATTAGCATGTCAACATTTGCTAATTAGCACAAAACTCAAAGAACCGCTGAAGGGAATGTCATCTGTTTTGCGGGTATTTGGTAAGTGACAACATTTTGAGTCAAATTTTGACCTGATTGTGGCGCTAGATGAAAAGTCAGAGGGTCACCGAAGTTATAACAATTCACCATGAGGTTAATATGAATGATTCAGGGACATTTTGAGGGGCTGTTTCTCTAACTTGAAAAAATAGTAATAGCTAGCTGTTTACACCTGTTTAAATGCTAAGCTAACAAAATGTTGAATTATTTCTTTGAAGTTAACATGCAGAAAACAAAAAACATTATAACCTAACACTTAATGCACAAGACCTTCTTGCACCTTTTTTGTTGCTTTTGTGAAAACTGAGAGAGAACAAATCTACTTCTGACAGAAGAACAATATGAATAGCAGCTGTAAGATGAGGAGCTTGAGATTCTTCGGCACACAGCAGCAGGTTTGTCATGGCACAAGCACAAGGCCTCTGGTGCATTACTGTGCTTCTCAAGTCGACTGGCCCTGTCAGTCCTCTGATTCATGATCCTCGTTCGTCTCGTCTCTGCCAGATATCTGTGTCATTAGGTGATAGGTTGTCCATAGTTTCTGGACACAGGCAGGCTGCAACAATGTCACCACACAGACTGTAATTTACTCAGGACAATGCCTGTTGTCCTCATGACCACTTGTCTCCGAGGACGACGAGGGCCTTGTTTCATATTACCGGAATGAAGAGGTGCACGCGGATAAAAAACAATCTCCCCCTGCTGTGATGCCTGAGAGGGCTTTTATTTCATCTCAGAGAACTATTTTATCTTGCTTCCTGTTTTTATCTCCTCGTGAAACTGACACCTGCTCACACACACACACACACACAGGGACAGACGGACACACACATTGGCAGCGGATCCCAATGAAGTGCCTAAATATGGTGCACAAAAGGTCTGCAGGGGACTGAAAGGAGAAGCGGAACAAAAAAACAAATAAGTAATGAAATTATAACAATACAGGGAGAGGGGGAGATAGAGAGACAGAGAAAGGGAGAGAGAGAGAGAGAGTAGGGTTGCCACAATGGTGAGGAACAATCGCGCCGCGTCAATGGAAAAAGAGAGGTGGGGGGAGGAGAGGGCTATCTGGACAATAGAGCCGGTGACAGGAGCACAATGGCTGCAGTGTTTTCAATTAGACATTATCTCATAGACAGAGTGGCAGGTCTCATTGTGCGAGGGGGCTATTTCAGGGCTGCCTTTGTGTGGGGCAGTGCCATATTCCACCCCCACCCCCTCCCCTCCTCGACCCTCAACTCCCTGAATCCCGCACCCTCGCCCCCGCAGAGGCCCTGTTATCTTGTGTGCGACCGTGTGTATTTGTGCATCCGTCGACGCGGCGCCTTTTTTTTCGTGTGGCTTGTTGTTTGCTTTCCATCAGCGGAGGGTAAAGTGTGGCCTGCAACATGGGGCCAGAGCTGCAGAAAGATGGAGGGAGAAGGGGGGGAAACGTGAGGCGGAAGTGTAGGTCGGTCGGGAGCATCCGACTCCCGTCACGGTGAGCTGTGGGTGTTCACCGTCGTAATGGCGTTCGCCGACACCGACCGGAGCGCCCTGCAGGGAGACTTTCTGTAGAACGTCGTGCACATCGCTATCGACCTGATCAGGTCAATGTGGTCTTTGTATCTCTATGGGGTGATATTTGCAGAAAAAGCACATCTCGGAGGGGTCGGGAAAAAAAAGAGGGTGTTGCGGTGTCCTCGCTTCTCAGAAATAATGCGAACGTTGCTTATCGGGCGGGATGTGGACGCCCTCACAAAAACGCTTGTTTTCGATAATCTCCTTCAGCCGCCCCAGTGCGGTTTGCTATATGTGTGTGTTGTTTGTCACTTTGCCTATTTCACATTTTGGTTAAGATGAGCTTGCTCTGTCTAAATTCACATACAAAGCAGATCTGTGCTATCGCTGCGATATTGTGTCAGCTAAGCAGAATCATCTTTGAGGTTTTCCACTGTTGGTGTTTATCTCAGTGGGGGCCCTCCCTCCCTCTGGTGTGTTCATGATCAGGCTGGGTGTCATGGGTCAGGCTAAAGACGGTTGCTATGAAACTTTACAAAGAGCTTTCAAGTAAGAGGCTGAATCAAAAGCAAGATATCCATATTTTCAGCACTCATGCATTCATCAAGCTTTTTTTGTGCTTGTTGTAAATGAATTGAACTCAACAACCTACAACCTACAAATGTGTAGTTTATTGTGGAGGACCACAGAATGTGATGAAAGCAGATGTAAGTGGGCATTATTTGCTGGTATTCAGCAAAGAAACTTTACAAATTCACCAATCAATACTACCATTAGCTTCATAGTTCCTCTGTTTTGATGGCTTTGAAGGACATTGTGCATTCATTCTGTCTTTCTTAGTCAGTGCAGGCTGCGTTCATCATTAATGCTTTCTCATTACACTCTACATGAGAAGTACTCACTGATACATGGGGAGGGAATTAACTCTCCATCACCACATGTGAAAAAAAAGGAAGGTAGGGGATTTAAAATAAAAAAATCACTCTTTATATAACTCTGCTTGAGTTATATAAAGTCCTTTAAACATTTAAATCCTTTTAACATCCACTTGAGACGTACCAATAGGACCCAGACTTAAAAAAACAAACACATACCTTGAAATAAAATATTACTTAATATGTCTGTAATTGAGCTTTTGCTATTTTAGCAAATCGTTCACTAGCATGAGCACTTTTATGCTACGCTAGCGACTGAAGGTAAACTGAATGTCTACACATAATGCTTTTGCTTTTTAATGATTGAAACAGTTAATAAAGACCTACCCGACTTTACAGGAACAGTCTTGTTCCTTAATTTTGCTGTCTTCTGTCCTGTTCACCATGGTGATGTGGTGGTTCCCTTTTACATTGTGATCTGTAGCTTTAACTTATATATCTTTCTATTTTTAACCTGTTTTCACTGAGCAAGCTGTCTGACATTCTGGATATTTCCGTCGAACCAGCCGAGTTCCATGGCAGAAATATTCAGTAAATCTAACGTTTGTTTTGTTGCCTAAACCTGACTGTATGTCATTATTTTAAGCCCAACCTTGATGTTTTTCCTTAACCTAGGTCGTTTTGTGTTGCTCAGCAAGAAAACAATAGATTCCCTGACTATAACACAAACTGCTGTCAGACTGTGTTGGTCAAACACATATTATAGACATATAATATTCTATCTAAAAATTTGATTATAATGACCAACATATTTTCACAACCCAACTCGTCCAATACCAACGCTTGGTCAAAGCCCCTTGGCGCCAGATATAGTTACTAGATACCCCTCCAGCATTAGCTTACAATGTGTCGGAACCTAGTGTCAATGTACGCTTGTTATCTGCATCATATCCTTATAAAAGATTTAAGAAAAGAGCGTGGTTTACATTAACTTTACTCTGTTGCAGCTTACGTCACAACCAAGTCACTAACAACTTGTGTGTTTCGCAAGGGAAGCTCTAGCAGCTTAACGGAGTAGCAGTGTGGTGCTTCACTTAGCAAGGGTTCAATTGATAATCATCAGCTTAACTTTTTTTGGAACAATTTATACATTTTACCTTTGACATTGAAAGCATAGAATTTCTATGGATAAATTGAAAAAAATCTGGTTAAATCCCAAACAAAAATTTTAGAAAAGTCGAAACATTGGATTTGCATTCTACATTAATTATATTAATTATACAAAACAGACCAATACCTGTATTTTTCTTGCGGCTAAAAGAATAATACAAGAATATAATAGGAAAATGTCAACATTAATATAATTGTTGCAAAGTTCACAAAAAAGATAATATAGCTTATTTTGTATTTTTACTACAGGGAAAATAGAGTTGCAAAATAAAATACCATCAAGAGCTAATATCTTCAGACACTGATCTGACAAAAAGTTATTGACTAGTTATTGTGAGTGAATCTGTTTTGAGTGACCACTGCTGCTGGAATCACTGACCCAAAACCACCCCAGTCCTACTTTTCACTCTTTTTCGCTCATCGTCTCTCATAGTTTATTTCTGTGCTGTGAACCAGTTCTGTGACCCAATGACAATCTGCGTGTGCCCTTTGTGAGGGGCATTTTGTGAGGATTGCATGTCTCTCAGTGGGTTTTTCAGTCATCGCTACCCATGAAGAGCATGCACAGGTTTTCACTCCGGCAGCAGCTAAATGATTTTCACCTGTACTCTGTTTTTTTTTATCAGTGTTAATCAGTGAAATGAGCTGCTGCAGCATTCAGATCGTATCAAGCACAAAAAGCTGAAGATGATACTTTTGTGCATTTTAGTAGAATGTTGCATGGTCTTTCAAATAAGAAGGACGCTTTCTATATTATGATATTGCACCATATTAAAGCTCACGTCTAAACAGCATTGTGGTTACTGAAATCACTGACTTTAAAAAAATGTTGTTGCACTATTTGCAGAGTTTTTCGTCGTTGGCACAGTCCATCACCTCAGCATCAATTTGATATTGAGACATTTGCTGGGTATCGTCCCGGACGTGCCTGGTTTGAGTGGTTTAGTGAGCGTATGTGTGGGTGAGAAGCGGCAGGCAGGCTGTTCCAGTCAGCAGGCCTCAGATGGAGCAGATATCTGAGTGGAGGCAGCAGTCGAGTGACCTGATTCCAATCTCTACCACCAGGATCTGAAAACCCCCAGAAAAGAGGGGCAAAAGTGACACACAGGAAGACAGTGTGGGTTGATCGACTTCGGTTGAGGTCGGGGGTTGTTATGACATGTTGCACCTAGATTAAGTTGGGCCGCTCATGCACAGCAAGCTCTCAGCAACTGCCACTGCGGCCTGGAGGGGCTGGTGTTGGTGTGTGTGCAGTCTATAAAACCAATATTTGCCCTCATATCATATACTTTTTGTTAGTTGTGAGAAACCTGTTTCATTTCTGATGACTTGCCAGACATTGCAAGCAGATTAAATAAACTTCCCTCACTATTAAACATTAAAATAAAATATATGTTCAATGCAACATGATGCCACTCACTTTGCTTTTTGTATTATGGTGCTTTTTACAGTAATGTATAATGAGAACCATTTTATGTAACCAGCAGTACATAAATTCCCCCATTATATACTTTGTGCCACATTTTCTCTTATTTGTAAATATTGCGAATATCTGATTATATTTCGACATCAGCTGAGATGCAGATGGGTGACAGGTGTCAGCATTCACAGCATTATTTTAAAAGGTAGTTCCTCATTGGTCTTGATGATGGTGGTGGAGAGCGCTGTCTATTGTACCAGAATCTTCCAAAGTAAGGATTCAACTGGGTGAGGGCCGGAACAAATATGATATTTCACATGTACGATAGGTGCTAACTGTACTGTGTGAAATTAGTTGTTTTCTGATGGGATTCTTTTACTTTTCACACGTTAAATGTCGCAAAATGACGTGTGCCAATTTATAAAGAAATTAAGTATGTTTGACAAATGATACATTCACTTGCCTTTTTTTTTGGTAATATGTCACTTGTACAGTATTTTGACAAAGCCTTTTTTTATGTGATGGACATGTCATTATGTGATTTTGTCTAATGTATGTCGATATATCAATTTCAATTTCTTTGGGGCTGTTTTGGCAATGAATGATACAAAAATCGATACTTCCATCCACTGTTCTCCCCTGAATGGAACAGCAGCAATGCAAAATAAATAATATTATGCGGATAATCACATTTTTTATTTTGTGATGTACAATTTTTATCTCATCAATTATTTCTTCTAGGCATTTATTTTCATTAGATAGCAAAATAAGTGACAGAAAATGAGGGGGAGAGGGGAAATTACATGCTACAAGAAAATATAAGATAAGGTAAAACGTTATCTAACCCGAGGGAAATTGTTGAAAGATCTTGTCCGGGGCCCACCATATAACATATTTCTAAATATTTGGTGACATTAACAAAATTAGAGAATAACAGTTTCATCCTTTAAATGCATATATTTTTGGGGGCCATTAAGGGCAGTACAACTGTACACACAACACTGATATCCAGTTTTATTATCACTTTATAGAGTGCTGTAGGGGATGACGTATTCTGGGGAAACTCTGGGAGTTAGCATTCCCCAAAAAGCAAATGGGATTTTTCCAGTGGATTTTTTACTATTTCAGGAAATAAGCTCTTCCTGGCAAAGACAATTTGATGATACACCTACATGTTTTGTTCATCAGGATAATCACCACAAATGAACAACCACTTTTATGTTTTTTTGAAGCGGGAATGCAATCGGCAGAAGTAAAAGTTATAAAGCTAATAAGGCTATAAACCAACTACACCATGGTGGCATGAACGCAATTATACACAAGAGGCTGTAAAGGCAAATTACGGCGTGATGACGTTTTGCTGTCTGCTGCAGCTGAAAACGAGGTTGATGAGAGCAGTGTGAACCAGAAACGTTTGCAGGCCGAATAAACCAAAACAATCAGCCTAAAGAGGTTAAAATAACTTTGTAGAGCTGAGGGGCCCTTTGATAATTCTCTATGATCCATTATTGATTTTAAAGTTTAGATTAGGGCAACTTAAATGATTATGCTTTTGCTCTATTAAAACCAAATATGAAGATGTATCAGTTTAACTGAGAATCCCATTGTAATCGGATTATAACATTTGATCACATCAGAGTGAAGTGTTACTAGAGATCAGCCCTAACTTCCCATGTTTGTTACTGCCTGTAATCCTGTATCTCCTATATTACCATCATTTTCATTGATACATTTCTACAAAACCAGGTCACTATAAGCGGGTTGCTGTATGTTCAGTACCCATTTACTCTGTACTAATATACATCCTCCCATTCTCTGCTGTATCCTATTTTTTGCTGTTGTAATGGCTCAGTACCCTCATGGGAATAATTAAAGTTTCATCTTCCAAACAACCTGGCACACTAATATGGAAACTCTTCTGCTCTACAGAGCACAAATAGAGGTTGAGGCTGTATATCAAAGAGCACGATAACCCATGCTACGCTAGTACCTACAGCTAACTGTGGCTGAAGGTGCTGTAGCATGGACCAGCCTGGCAGAACAAACACAGCGGGCTGGCACTGCTATGGCTTGGCCGGCCTCAACAGCATAGACAAAAGGTAGGCGACCTGAAAGGCAGGAGGGAGAATAAAGCTACGACATTGTAAATCTGGCACTATGCTCTCTACTAAAACAAAACCAAAAAACTGTGTGGTTTGTTTGGACGAAATTACACATTTGTGGGGGATATAGAAGCACCATAGCTGGTGCAGTATAAAGTTTGAACAAGAACAAGTGGAGCTGAGCTCCCATCATCTGTATTTGGTCTTGAATAACACAACTAACGTGTCAACTAAGGTCTTCTGCACAAGGGTTCTGAAGTACAAAAGATAAAAAAAATTGAAATGCTCACCTGTGGATATTATTTGACCAGGGCTTTTATTGAGAGAGGTAAAAACGGAAGAACCTGATCTGGTCTGCGCATCTTTGTTAAGGTTTAAAAGAGTAATAAATTTAGAGTACGGAGCCGCCGTGTTATTTTTTTCATCAATAAAAGGCGCAACTTAACCCGTTTACCAAACTTGATTTGTTGATGCCTTTATTTCTGTTGCGACAGCTCAGAAAAATCAAACTTGTTCAAAAGAAAAAATCAGGCCGCTTGTCTGCTGCGTAATATTCACATTATATGTGTTAGTGACAAAACTAACTATTTGAAAAAAAGATAATGAAAAAATAGAAAAGAACTCCCCCCCCCTATATTACAAAGCTCTATAACAAAACGGTATGAAATGGTATATACTTCCTGTCTCCTAGGTGGACCCAGTCTGATGTATTTATACCGTGTTCTGCTAACATTAGATATGTAAACAGCTAACAGTTATATTTAGCATTACGTAAATTTGTTTGCTAGGGCGTGAGTAACATCGGTTGACGTTAGCTTAATTTTGACACAGTTGGGCTATCGCTAACGCTAGACTACTGTCCAATCAAATAATTTTTTGAAAGATATGTGGCTCGTAAAAAAAGGGTCTAATATTGACTTTGGCGACTAATGGGAGAATGAATCTGTCATAATCTTCGATAATGTTCACTTCTCCTATTGAAATGAATAGATTCAGGACTTGCGGCTAATCTCCTAAAAGGGCAGGACAGTGGCGAAGCTGTGACACCGATACAGGAAATTGACTCTCAGTGTGCTGTCTCCTCTCTGAATCGTCTCTGTGTGAACTCATTCTAGAGTACACGTTTTCAAAGTCTGACTGAGGGTGTTTTTGGGTGGACGCACTACATATTTAAAACCTGTTCTTCAACTGAACATTTTTTGTCTCTCGGACTCTAAAATTATGAAGTTTGTTGACATGACTTTGTCAGCTGTAACTTTCAGCACATCTCCAGTGGCAGAACCACACCTGGCTCCACAACACCAGGATGAGAGTTAAAAGTAGCAGAAATACATGTGTGCAAAGTTCTGTTTTGTGTTTGCAAACACAACGGGGACTTTTGAATTTTGAGGTCAGAGGCACATGGCACACCTGCAGCTGAGGAGGAAATACATTGTCAACAGATATGGAGTCCATCTTAATTTATGACAAAAAAATTGTCCTCCTTCCCTTCACTTTCCATCATGGTTAGACTTTGTTACATTAAAATAAGTTACTAAGTTGTATTATTCTGCTGACCTCATGCATGTACAAAAACTTATAATGTGGTCCAGCAACAACACAGGTACATCACCACCGTTAACAACGAGCTCATTAATAAACATAACATTTGTTTAGCAAATTTCTGACGATGTCACCAAAAGCTGAACATTATGAGATTTGGGAAGGTATAATATATGAAAAATGTATTCTACAGCTCAGCTAAAGCCATTATGAAGCTTCAGAAGCCAGAGTATTAAAACTTGATTTGACTAATTTAAAAGCTTTAAAGCCTCTTAAAGCCTATGAACTTTACAATGTATTCTTGCTTAAGTTAAGCTTAAGAGTTTCTTTTTTTCTATGTGAAACATATCACAAAAAGTGTAACAGCATTTAACAAGAGGGAAGCCTCTTGCGTTATGACAGCAGAACACAATATTGGTCCGGTGGACTTGGCAGATGGAACCTAAGCCTTTGTTGTTCAGGACACATAACAAAAAAAAACAATAATCAAAACAATGTGTTGTCACTGTCAGGCTGAAGGTAGTCATTCAGTTCTCTCTATTGTTCAGATGGTCAGAAACAACAATGCATGCTTTTTTTTGAATTAGGTGACTCACAACACAACCATGTTTCAGTAAATACCGGATGCTGGAATGCTGGAAATGCATTCTGAGACTCGTCAAACCATTAATAAAAATCACAGAATGGTGTGTGGGCAAATGCAACAAAAAAAGAAAAGAAAATCCTTACTGACGACCAAAGAAGAAAAACTAGCCTCTATACTTAAAAAACAAAAACAGTTCAGTTCACGAAATTTGAGTTGGTTATTAGAAGGGATGGTACGTGGCTCACAGCCCAGAAGGTCCTGGGCTTGAACCTGTTCACCAGCTCAACCTTGAACATCATAAGTGGTTGAGTAAGCAGATAAAATAAAGACAGTTTTAAGATGTTTACTACTCCAGATCTTGCCTGCGGTATATTAAATGACACTTTTGCATCCGCAATTGCTACGGTGATTTATTTTGCTCTTTTCTTGAAAGGGACTCCTCCAGTGCACCCCCGTGTCTCACAGCTGCATTTCCTACTCCCTCCACTTCCATATTTTGACATGCTACAGTTCATCCCCATTGTTGGAGACAAAAGGCGCCGTTTTGAGTAAAGGTGACAGAAAAGTAGAGTGTGCTTCAGTTTGCAAAAGCAGTGAAGATATGCTGTAACTCCTCGTACAATCAGTTCTGGCCTGCAGTCACGAACAAAACAAAAAATTAGGTAAATATATTAATTCAATTCAATTCAGTTTATTTTGTATAGCCCCGAATCACAAATTACAAATTTGCCTCAGAGGGCTTTACAATCTGTGCACATGCGACATCCTCTGTCCTTCCCTCACATCGGCACAGGAAAAACTCGCCTAAAAAACCCATTTAACAGGGAGAAAAAAGGAAGAAACCTATGGGAGAACGACAGAGGAGGGATCCTTCTCCCAGGATGGACAGAATGCAATAGATGTCATGTGTACAGAATGAACAGCATAACAGAGATACAACATATTCAATGTATATGACATAAATGATTCATATAATAAGACTACTTATAATAACAGCAGCAATTATTACAGTAGAATTATAGTTATCAAAATAGGGATAGTAATGTGATTAATAATAATAATCGAAGTAGCAGTGGGTGTCAGTCGGCTCACAGCAGGAGGCACGACTACGGTCCAGGTACCACAACGATTCATGGAAACCTGCAGAACAAGAAAGCAAAAGGGCTTCAGGGTGGAAGTAAAGCTAAAATGCTTAATGGTACAGGTAATAGTAATGTGACTAGTAATAATAATGGTGGTAGCAGTCGGTGTCAGCAGGGCCGTAGCAGGATGCACGACCACGGTCCAGGTACAGCCACGATTTATAGAAGCCTGCGAAGCGCGAAAGCACAAAGACTCCAGGGTACAAGCAAGTCAATAAGCGTAATAGTACAGGCAATAATAATAGTAATGTGACTAATAATGATAGTGGTAGTAGTAGTGGGTGTCAGCAGGGCCTCAGTAGGTGGCACGATGACAGTCCAAATATAACCCCGATTCCTGGGAACCTGCGAGGCGAGAAAGCACAAGAACTCCGGGGAAGAAGCAAAATCAGTAATGTGCATAAATAGGGGATTAATACATAAAGATGGAGGGAGAGAAGAGGAGAGAGGAGCTCAACGTATCCTAGGTAGTCCCCGGCTGTCTAGGCATATAGCAGCATATCTAGGGGCTGGACCAAGGCGAACCTGAACCAGCCCTAACTATAAGCGCTATCAAAAAGGAAGGTCTTAAGCCTGCTCTTGAAAGTGGTGAGTGTGTCTGCCCCCCGGACTGAAACTGGAACCTGGTTCCACAGAAGAGGAGCCTGATAACTGAAGGCTCTGGCTCCCATCCTACTTTTATATACTCTAGGAACCACAAGTAACCCTGCATTGATTGAGCGCAGCTCTCTAGTTGGGTAATATGGAACTATAAGTTCCTTAAGATAAGACGGTGCCTGGCCAGTTAGAGCTTTGTAGGTAAGTAAAATAATTTTAAATTCTATTCTTGATTTAACAGGGAGCCAGTGCAGAGAAGCTAATACTGGAGTAATATGATCTCTTTTCTTAGTTTTTGTTAGAACACGTGCTGCAGCATTCTGGATCAACTGTAAAGATCTAAGAGACCTATTAGAACAGCCTGATAATAAGGAGTTACAGTAATCTAGTCTAGAGGTAACAAATGCATGAACTAGTTTTTCTGCATTGCTTTGAGACAGGATTTGCATGATTTTCGCAATGTTACGTAAATGAAAAAAGGCTGTCCTTGAGATCTGTTTTATATAAGAGTTAAAAGACAGATCCTGGTCAAAGATAACTCCAAGGTTCTTAACGGTAGTGCTGGATGCTAGAGCAATGCCATCTAGAGAAACTATATCGTTAGATAATTGATTTCGAAGGTGATCTGGGCCTAGTAGGATAAGTTACAGGTCATCCAGGTTTTTATGTCCGTAAGACATGCTTGAAGTTTAGAGAACTGGTTAGTTTCGTCTGGCTTAATTGATAGATATAACTGGGTATCATCTGCATAACAATGAAAGTTTACTGAGTGTTTTCTGATAATATTCCCCAAGGGAAGCATATATAAGGTAAATAAAATAGGTCCAAGAACAGACCCCTGTGGAACTCCGTGACTAACCCTGGTTTTCATCGAGCTTTCATTGTTTACATATACAAACTGAGATCGGTCTGATAAATACGACTTAAACCAGCTAAGTGCGGTTCCTTTAATGCCTATAAGATGCTCCAATCTCTGTAATAGGATTTGGTGATCAATGGTATTAGGCAGTATGTACTGGATTTTATCTTGCTTATTATCATTGACATCACAGTTTTGCCCTGATCCAGGACTATATGCTATACTAAACAATTAATTTACAGATCCACTCGTAAAATCTGTAATGGGAAGAATGTTGAAAATATATACTTTTTATTAGAGTGAAGAAAAAAATAACATCAGGTGGTTGTAAAGCAACAAAAGCATGATATATTCTGACGAGAAAGATCTCATCTATTAAAGTCAGTGCCAACCATCAAGGTGGGGAAGGACTCTTTCATTGCTCACACCTCATTGCCATGGAGGCCAGATTATGGCTAAGCAGTTGAGCTATCAGGACTGCTGCTGATGACCAGAAGCATTGGCAGCAATTATAGTGATCAAGACCTTGATCTCATTAATAATAATTAATATATTTATATATTACATTCATTTTAATGAGTGTATCTGTGACAGAAATGTTGCCATTCTGGCCTGGGTGACATGCGATTGTTTTAACGGCCTATTATTCCAAAACCCCTATAGTCCGATAAATGTCCCATTGGATCGAAAGCAAACAGCCATAGTTCCGAAAATGCAACTCCCCTGCAACAAACAGAAGGACATGGCTAATTATTATGTTAAATTACATCATTGGACCTTCCCCTTGAAGTCTATTATCCTACCATGACATGACCCGCCCTACTCGGCCTATGATCGGTTTACCCTGATATTCTTACCCCTAATCTCATTTCTAATGCCTAAACCTAACCAACCCAATCAACGAAGGACATGTGCTTCTGTTTGTTGCAGGTGGAGTGTGTGTATTTTTGAAAGCAATGGGCCTCGGAGCAATGGCCGTTAGTTTTTTGGGATCACGGGCTGTCCGACTTTTGGGACTATTGGGGTTTTGGAATATTGGGCAGCCCCCCAGGCCCGTATGTAGCATCTGGCTACACATTGTTCAGTGTGACACTGTAATAAATGGCATTCATTTTCTTCCATCACTCATTCACATCCCTACAGCCAAATATCCTACTGTCTTTGATTCAATTTTTTTGACAAAATGTATCCCATTGGTGTTTTCTCTTATATACAACATCACACAGATCCCTGAGTCCACATTTTCTAAAACTCCACACCTCTACAAAACTAGGGGCCACGCATGTAGGGGAAATACTGCAAACCAAATTGCTCCCAATGGACGACAAGTACCTTGCATGGTAGTCTTCTGCCATAGGTGTGTTAATGGATGAATGAAAGGCGAAATTGTAAAGCACTTTTTATAAAATTGCGTGTAAATGCAGTCAGTTTACATATTTTTATACATTGGATGAGACAACACAGCAGAATCTGATTATTTCTTTGTTGGGTAAAGCTTTAGAAATTGTAAGCAGAGGAAGAAAAAGCATGTTAAATATTACGTTTTCAAAGAGCGTGAAGGGAGTAAAGTGACAAGAAGCAACCCGTGGGTTTAAGATTATATTGTTTATAGCACAACATTTTTCTCCAAGAGGGAAAAGTTTTTCATTGATCTAGCATCTTAAGAAAAAAAAACAACTCCAGCTCCACTTGAAGAATTTTAAGGGGACTGAGGTTCATCGATGATGATTCAACTCATTGAGTTTCAGGGCCCCCCCTACTAACTACAGTCTTGAAAATGACTTTGAATCATCGACTCTCTAAAAAAATACTGAATAATTATTACAAGCAAAAGCTATCTCTGCCATCTCAAGGTCCAATTCACAAAAAGATAATGCACAATATTTTTGCGTCTGATTGCACTTATTTATGTGCCAAAGTCTGTATGTGCTTTAGGCCAGTGCGTCGGTTGTGAGGGAAGAAATTATTTGTCTATTCCTTAATGTTAATTTTTCATTTCTTTTTTTTCTTCCATGTATTTCCAAAAATGACATGTAGGGTATATGTATTTATATTTTAAACAACACAACCGTCATTGTATCCCAACAACAAATTACTTTTAGCGGACAATCATTATAAGTTCAGGTACCACCAACTCTCTGTAGACTAATATGTCACTGTAACTGCGTGGGGCTATCAGTGCGGATCTTAGGGAATTGGACTGTTTTTGCAATGAGGCTCAAATGCATGCGCCAAATGTCTGCATATTACTTAATTTAAATATGTGCTAATTCTAATAAGCGGCTCTTTACCCCCTTTGTGGGTGCTCCGAGAATTACACTGTGTTTTTTTTTTTTGTTCTTATTTGTGCAGGTTTAGCAACCGCAAAAGCTGGGAAATCCTTTTGTTAATTCACCCCTTGGAGTGTAGAGTCCACTGTGCACTGCGCGATAGTTCACACTCGTGGTAAACCCAATAACATCCAACAATCTTTGCAAACTTCTACCAGTTGAGGCAGGTACCTCTACGCAGCTACAGGTGCTGCCAAACTGGGTGCCGCAGGTAGAATTACAGCCATCACACAGAATCAAATGTAACACTGTCTAGGACTGTCTGAAGAAATTCACCCAGAACTCCTGGCTGATGCCGAGGGGTCAGTTGATCTCGTTTGAGGGTGAAGAGGGGTTCACCCAGCGCTTGAATCTCCATTCTCGTCAATCAAGAGACATCTAAAGAGCCAGAACACTACAACACAGAGACATCACGTTGCTTCACCGAAAGCATGAACCAAGTGTTCACATGTAAAGCAGTACATGTAAGTGTGTCCGTGTGTGTGTGTCTCAAAGAGAAGAAAAGACTGAAAAGATGAACTGAAGAGAAAAAAGGGAGATTAGTTTGAAAGCTGAAGAAAAGAGAAAAGTGGAGAAAAAAATGGGGAAGGGTAAAAGAGAAAAGGGTAGATGGAGAGAGAGAGAAAAAAAGAGAAGTGTAGAAAAGGGTTTTGTAATCTCAGTATACTGGTGTTGTGCCGTCTCCATGGCGACAGGCACAAAGGCCCGTGGTTGGCCATTGATGGCTAATTGTATTCTTCACAGCTCTTTTGTTAATTGTTGTCTGCCCAGCTCCCACTTCCTGCTGGGCCACGGCACAAAGCCACGAACAGGAGGGATTAGAAATGGCACATCGGCTCCCCCAACGCATCGCCGGGCTCTCTCTCTACCTTGTTCTCTCCCTCTCTTTCATTCTCTCTCCTCCTCTCTTTGTCCCTTTTTCTCCCTCTATCTCTCCCCCGTCCCCATAGAGCCGCGCCTCCTTTTATCTTCTCCTTACCGTTGTCCACTCCCGTGACCTCACCGATTCCGTCCTTCCCTTTCTTACTGTCTTGATACGAGGTCTTCACTTCTTCAGTCCCGTTTTCCCCACTTTCTGTCAGCCTCAACAATGATGTGTAATCGACAACTTCTGGAAATCATGGACAAAGTACATGACTTCCATTTTCCATTTTTCATCTATCGCCACCTTGGCCATTGGGAAATTGAGATTGTGGACCTTTTTCACTGTTACCTGGCAACGTTAAGAAATTGTTCAGAAACAACGTGACATCATCAGCATAAAATATAATTCTATTTCTGCAACGAGACACCTATTAAAAAACATCTGATAAAGACAATTTACTATTCTGACGTCTGATGACAGAAAGACAGAGCACCAATGATAAAATCTGTTTGCTTTGATCAGGTATATTGAAACGCAGAACAAGTGATCACAGCAGACAAAACCAAGCAGAGGTCAAGATGTTTCATCAATTCAACCACTTGTGGATGCAGTATTCGGTATGTACCACTGTGTTGTTTCCTATTAACACCATTTTAGGGGGGAGGAGGAAAAACAAGAGATTTAAAGAACCCATGAAAGGAGTACTTGAGCTTCCTGGTAAACAGTGCATCGCCTGTGGTGACTTCATGGTGTGTAAGTAGAAGTACATGCATGAATGGCAAACTACTAGCGTAATTCCAACCACATTGTCTAATGTATCCACACTGCCGTGGACCCAGGTTGAGGTTTGGAAACGTCCATAAAAAAAACACTCTTTTGTGGTTTGAATGTGTCATTCAGTGTTATTATGTTGGGAAAAAATGCTGAATAAAATACAGTATTTAGTGTATGTACTTTATGCAATTCTGTCATACAGTCTGTAAATATTTTTTCCCCAAGATTTCTAGGGAATTTAAAGAGGAAATAAAAAAAGATATTAAAGGTTCACTTCACCCTAATTACACATACAAAGTTGTCTCTACTCTTCTCTGCTGCAACATCCATGAAATGGATCTTTGCTTGTCCTGTTCAAGGCATTAAATTATATTTTGAAAAAAACCAAAATTGCCTTTTGGGAAAAACTGTGTACTCTGGATGAAACTTTTCTTTCAAACGTTTTTGTAAGGAAAAGAGTATTTGCATTTTTGTACCCAAGGTCACAAAATAAATTTAAGGTTAGTGAATTAAGAAACAATTTTCCTGGAAAGAGACACTGCTGTTGAGTTGGTGGAATGTCATTTATTCTGCTGCTTTAGGCAGCACAAATTAAATCCTGTTCATCTCTCCAGTGTTGGTGGCAGCAGATGTTTCGGTGAACATCAAAAAACCGTGACAAACAAAACAAAAACATTCTGCTGATAATTCAAACTACTGAGGGCATATTGGAAAACTTTTTTTGAAATTTAGAATTTTAAACGATAATTTGTTATATGAAGTGAACTAATTAGTCGATTAATCCATTAATTTGATCGACAGACAACTCTTTTCAACCTGTTTTTTTATGATCTAATAATTTGAAGGCAGTTATTAAGTGAAAATACCATCCATTTGTTAATTCCAGCTTCTCCGGACTGTATCAAAGTTACTGGGGAGGCTGGTTGAACTTTATGTTTTGATTACAAATTAAAAAATTAGACCCATCCAAACTCTAATCATATTTTCTTTGGACCTAACCCTTGACTGGGATAAAAACCAGCAGAAAAGCATGAAAGATGAGGGCAATGATAAACAAGATTCAAAACAAGAGCTATCCCCTCGATATACACATGTGGGAATGTTCCCCGTGCAAAGGGGACATAAACAAAGTGTTTTAGATACAGTTTGCTTAACCGTGGCGGAACGGACAATAAAGTGCGTGAGTTTTTAAATCACCCATGAACACTAAACATGTGAGCAGAACTGATCGTATTAGTAGCCTTCCAAACTGTAAGCAGCCACGGTCAACATGCTTCGTCTCACGACACCAACAAGTAGATGATGACTAAAGTTTATGTGACACATTTCACATTTTACTGAAATTCTGCTTCCTGTTTTGATGCAGAACAAAGCAAGGAGTGTGATGACTAAAGAACAAAATGTCCTCTTTGCTAGAGATTCAATTACGGATAGGATAATTAATTTGTTTATTTTATTTGACAGGACAGCAGCATTTGTAACATACATTTCTGCACAAGGGCCAGATGCACTGTGTTAAAATTTAAAAAAAGAAAAGAAAAACATACACAAAAGTACAAATGTTTTGTGTTTCTCAAAACAGAAATATTAGTCACTATTATGTACTTATTTGATTGTTATGGGGAAATAAACAGTTTTTTGTCCTCTGTATACGGCAACATTCACCTTTATGACCTGTGGTGGACATGTTAACCATCTTTCAGATTTTTTCATAGTTTCAGGCCCTGCCGGCGCTTTTGCTCGGACCCCACACCCATCTTTGAACTCAGCCTTCGTTTTGATCTCAACCACACACGTAAAGTTTCATTGCTAAGTCTTGCACATTTGTAACACTAATGGCGGCGACAAAATGTGTCCAAGGACAGAAATATAAAACCGGGCAAAGTCATCAAAACTTCTCCCTTGGCAGTTCCCGCTACAGTCTGTGTCTCCAGGACCACACGTTGTGGCGCTGTCGTGTCTGGTAAATACCATGACTAGGGCTGTCCTCGACCAAAGAAATTCTTAGCTGACTAACACTTATTGACAAATCAATCAGATGAGTAGTTTCTCAAGAAAGAATCAAAACCAAAGCACCACTTTAACTCTTGTGTTTACCAGAGATGTGCTCATGAATTCATGGAAATAAGTCATTTAGCATGGAAAGGCATTCAAAAAGAATGACTAAAAGACTAAAGGAATTGTAATCCACTCAGACCTAAACAACTAATCAACTATTTATAATTTCCCTACAGTCTCTATGATATTTTCCCCATCTTGTCCACTGGAAACTTGAGATTGTGGCATATCCCACTATTTTCCTGACATTTCATGGATACAACAACTAATATCGGTACAGTATCGGATAATGGAAAATAGGACCTACTAGTCACATATAAAAAATCGTATTAACACTTTCCATGTTGGTGGCAGATTGAACTGAACTCAATAAGCTTTTTTTTTTCTGTAGATCAACATTGAATGGGGATATCTAAAGGCTGTCAATTCGATTTTCGACTAACCGAATCGATAGCGATCAATAAGCATTTCATTTGTGTGTACAACATTTTTATTTTTATTTTATTGGTTTAGTTCAGGGACATTGCACACTAATCAACATTCAAAATGTAAGTGAGCCAGAGTTAGCCTGAGAGGCTAGTTTTCGTCTGTTGTCCCCTGCCAGATATTCAAAAGGCAACCTAAAATTACAGAAATAAAATGCATATAAACAAAGATTAAAAAAACAACATAGTAGTAAGAATGAATTGACAGACATGGCAAACCAACAATAAAATAAGCAGACAATAAAACACACAGTGTACATTAAACATTATAGGAAAGTGCACAAAACAGTAGATTAGAGCAGGACAAATGCACCTACAATAAAAACACATTCAGCAGCATAGAACACAAACATATATAGCAGCATAAAGCACAAACATGCAGCACAGACATACATCAGCCTAACATGTGACAAGCGGGCGGTGACAGACAAGTCGTTTCAGGTTTATGTTCCCTCCCCGCCGCCACCACCACCACCACCACCACCACCACCACCTGGAAATCAGTCCCTCTCCCTTTAAGTGGGAGGTGAGCGCTGGAAACGCACAGCGGGCAGACAGATAGAAAGTCACCGGGAGCGCGTGAGTGAGTGAGCAAAGGCAGTCTGTGTCTCCGTAACGTCTCTCTCTCCCACTATCTCCAGTTACTTTTCGCCCCCACGCCGTCATCTTCCTCCCAACATCCCGGCGCCGAACCCCTCTCCCTCTCCCTCTCCCCCCCCCCCCCCCACCCCAACACACCCCCGGAGCAGAGCGGAGAGGAGTCCGCGCAGCACGGACCGGCAGCGGCAGCAGAACCTCCGTCCCGAGCCGCCGCCGCCGCCGCCGCACCACCGTGCTCTGAATGCGGGGAGGAAATTAAAAGCGGGAGAGGAAGAGGAGGAGGACGGGGAAGTTTTTTTTTGTTTTTCTCAGTCTCTCTCCTTCTCTCTCTCTCTCTCTCTCTCTCTCTCGTTCTTTCTTCGCGTGGAGAGCGCACCGGGAACCGGTGAGTGAAGTCACATTTATCGCCGCGTGTTGAATGGAACCTCAGATAATCGCTCATTTGCTTTAAAAAAAACAAAAAAAAAAAATAGGAAAACACTTCCAAGCATGTGTTAAATGTCAGGTGTGGATGTGTGATGTTTGTGGTTGACTGTGATCAGAAACCAAGCAGATCATCTACCAACTACTAAAAAAAGTTTGCTCTCTCCTCCATAATAATCCATTATCTGAACTCTGTCACTCTCTCTGTCTTTGTTGACACTTAATATTTAGTTCCTCTGAATATTTTTGTCTGGCAGGGGTTTTAGCTGATGGTGAGGATGAGGCTAAGGATGAGGATGAGGATGATGATGATGATGATGATGATGGTGATGTCAGCTCTGTTGGCAGATGCAAATGTGCAGCTATCAGCCGGTTCCTTTTGAGAATAGATTCTGGGTGTCAACGTTTTCACCAAAGGCCTCAACACCTTCTGTTTTTTATTTTTTTTATTATTTGTTCGCTACTTCAGCTAATTCGCAAAAGTTCAGGAAGTGTCAGAGTGATAAGTAGTCTTAATGGACAAGGGAGCGCTTAAAAGCCTGTTTGTGTGAGGTGTCCAGGGGGGAGTCACGGGAGCATGTAGAGGGGCCCTTGGGTCCCCATACTGCAAGAGCCCTTTGAAAGCAATCAGGGGTCTCCAGTAGGCTCTGGGTCGTTTAGGGACGGACGGATGGACGGCAGGTCCCAGACCCAGCTAAGAGGTCTCATTGCAGAGCACAGAAGTGTGTCAAAGCTTGTGGGCATCTACCGCCACTGTGTGTGTGTGTGTGTGTGTGTGTGTGTGTGTGTGTGTGTGTGTGTGTGTGTGCTCCGTCTTTACAGTGACTGGACCCACACAAAGCTGTCCCGTCAGCGGGGAGTCCCTGACCTTTTTATTTTTCTGTCAATCTTCTGTCTCTTCTCCCCGTGCGCTCTACGTCTCCCCCCTCCCCTACTACTACCACCACCACCACCACCTCTCCTTTATTTTTTTATTTTTCTTCTCATCTTTTCGAGAGGACAGTTAGAAGGACGGCAATGCCAGAGCTAAAGAGCCTCGCTGTCTGTCACTCGGTGTGTACTGTGTGAAGCTCAGGGATAATCTCAAGGAGTGGTTTGGCATTTCACTCTTCACCTCTGCCTCCCCCCCCTCCTCCTCCTCCCCACGGTCCTCCCGTCTCTCGCTTTTTTGGAGCTTTGTCTTCTCAGGTGAATGGGTTCATGTGGGACGAAAGGTGACCCGGGCGCTCTCTCCTTTGTCTCTCTCTCTCTCTCTCTCTCTGGTCAGGTCGAGGTGCTATCATGTCTCTTACATCCTGTCCATGTTTGTTAAAATCATAGGTCGCCTCGCGCGCCTCTCAACTGTTTAACTGATGTCTAAAATCAGGGAGAAGTTATGTCAAAGTCCAGGTAGCCGTGGCAACAGTGCTCATGCTCCATGAGACAAAACTTTCGTCCCCATGTGGCCCTTGTGTGTTACAAGAGCGTCAAAGTGACAGAAGTGAAAATGCACGAGGTTGTTCATGAACACTTCCCAAAGAAGTGCGTCTGTATCTTAACACAATCGTACATGGTAACCAGAAAAAAACGTTATCTTCTTCAGTTTACGACCAAACAAATAATCTGTTACATCTGTATATATTATTGTCACGGTTGAGTAGAAATGAATCAGATTAGAAAAATAAGTTGCATTTTAATTGGCTATATTTTCTATAACATCTTTAAAATACGACAATTATAAAATGGCTTTTTTGTTGTTGTTGTTGTCATGATTAACTTTAGAAAAGCGCGTTTTTGTATACAACATTGATTGCGTTGAAAATGTCTAGAGATGACATGAAGTGAAAAATTATATTTTTTGGGCTGCGTTCATTGGTGCAATATTGTCAATGTTGAATTTTTAGTAACCTGAAAGTATTCTGATTACATTATATTATATTAGACAAAGTACAACGTTACTAATTTCATATATTGCCATGTAATCCGTATTCAGTAACAGACCACATTTCAAAGTAATCCAACCAAACCCTTATTATTGTTTCAGTCCAAAATGTCGTTTTTTGTTCATAAACAATGCGCTATTATTTAGCTTGAACCTGTACATGGGAATACTTTTTCATCCAGATGGTTTCTCTGAGGATTCTGATGAAACCTTCAGCACAGGTGTGTGGTATTTAAAAAGATCTCCAGGTGTTTATTTTTTTAGGAAAAGCGGATGATTATGGCTGTGACTGGACAGTAATGATAATCAGAGGCAAGACCGATAACTCAACTAGTACATTTATCGTCTGATATCAGCTCACTGCAGATATGTTGGCCGACTTGTGTGTATATCAATCACAATATGAAAAAGAAAACAGATGTAAAGGATCCGTTATCAAGATTGTTTGTTTATGTAAACCAAAAAAAATAAGTAATCTATCAGTCGCTATATCGTTATCTAATTTATCAAATATCGACATGATTATCTGCCTTAAAAACACAAACAGAAATGTTCCTCCAGCTGTGTTATAATCACTATAACGCACTGTCACAGAAAATAATGGACCGGTTATTTTTTGCATTATTTCTAACACATTTATTCTACTCATGTTAGACTTTTGAATTGTTGACGTTGCGTTTCAAATGATTTAAGTCATGTGTGTTGAAGTGAGAAAGTGTGTGTGTGTGTGTGCGTGTGCGTGTGTGTGTGTGTGTGTGTGTGTGTGTGTGTGTGTGTGTGTGTGTGTGCGCGCGCACCATTTCCTTTACATCGGACGTCTCCATAAGGGCAGCAGAGCAGACAAAGGTTTTTCTCTTCCCTCCCCTCTCTCTCCTCCTGACCTCTTATATCCTCTCCACATTGTTCTCTGATTCCTATTGAACCAGGAGTCCACAGAGAAACACCACAATGGAGAATAATGGTGTGTCTGTATGTGTGTATGTGTGTGTGTGTGTGTGTGTGTGTGTTCTCCTCAGCCTCTCCTTTTTAGCGCAGTGTGAGGCCCGAGCCAATCACACAGAACAATGCTGGGTTTGGGGAAGCCCGTATGATCTCTTTAAATAAAGCCCTCTGGCCCGCCATTGTCTCCTCGGGGAGAATCGCCACAACTGTGAACGTTCAAACACCGACTGGTAAACACGCCGACGGACGGCACGTGACGCCTCTGACGGGAAACCTTTTCATTATTCAGCTCATTTATTTGACTCCTTTCACTGCTTATATTAATAGGCTACTTAAGAGGCTTGTTTATCATCGTTCAACAGAATCATATTGATACGATACACATTATGTTATTAATGACTGACAAAGTACTGATGAATCTAACTTTTCTCCTGCCTTTTAGTGACATCAACTTGACTTCTGTCAGAAATAATTGACAAATGAATCTATGTAACATAGTTATTAACAATCTAAGTAATTTAGCGTAGATCTGCCATATTGTGAACATTTTATTAAAAAATGCTAATGATTTCCATCTACTTACCCAGCCCTGGCTGAGTGCAAAATGTATTCTCTTTTTATTCAACCAGGTCTAATATATAGACATCTGCACTGCTGCTTGGATGACTGTCACAAGCTTCAAAAGTGCACAAATGATAATAAGTTAAGATGCACATGCAGTAATCAGTTTTGAAATGGGGGAAAAAAGAGTTCAAACGATAACTTTTCTTTTCTTCAGCAAAACATGTCGGACTACAAAATAACTGGACTAGAATTGCTCGAAAGTAATGTCTCTCAATTTTCAAGTGTTTCTACACATAGTTTTTTGAGAGTTTAACAAGTTTTGTAGCTCAACTCTATTGAATATTGTGTGAATGCTTGCAGGCGAATTAAATGAAAAGTTAGCTTAAATTATGACCCCATAGTTATCACGTGTGCAACTTTTTTGGGTTGGTGTTGTACAGCAATGTCTCACGTTTTCCAGCTGTTTTAAGTCCGTTACTAACTTCTCAACTCAAATGCCTGAAATTTATCCTGAGATTTTTCTTACACATCATTTCCTTTTTGAGCCTTATTTTTCTGTAAAAACATGAAAAGAGACACAATCCTTTTGATGTGCTGCTAATTTTGTCTGCAGACCAGGAGTTTGATAGTTTTTGCCTTGGAATGAGTTAATTAATGGATCAGCAGAACATTAATCTTAAACTATATTTTCAGTTTCTATAAGTTTTCAAGCAGAGATGGCAAAAAATAAAATTCCCTTTGCTTTTTTTTTTTATCATTTTAATGTGTCACTTTTGGCTCTGGGACAATTGTGACATTTGTTTCTCATTGTCCTCGGACAGTTAACTGAATCAGACATCCTGAAAACAATTGGTAGAGGTCAATAATTAATTGATTTAGTGTATAAAATGCACATTTCTCGTCAGGTAAAAGTGTTTTTCTTTCTCTCTGTGTGGAAAAAAAAAAGCGGATAAAGTGAGATAATTCGGTTAATTCTTCACTTTGTCCTTGATAAGATCGCGTTATCGTGGTTCGTTCCCTCGTCCTCTTTTGCTTAATGTAACAGCCGTTCTCCCCTCGCGTTCACGACGGCGTGCATCAGTATCACAAAAAACTAAATCCACATGTAAGTGCTGAAAGTTCTTCTCATGAGAACTGACGTTAGAGCTCCTCTGTGACCCTTTTAAGTGTCAAGACGCACCTCGTTTATTAAAATCTACGAGGCCAACGGGGCGAGAACGAGCAGAGACGTTTAACGTGTGAGGAGAGGCTCTTTAATTCATCTCTTTGTGAAGGAAACACAAAGGTGGAAATGTTCCCTTAACATCTCCTCCACCTGTTGCCTTCATAGACGAATAACAAAAAAAACTGTATAGAAACTTCATAGGACACACACACACACACACACACACACACACACACGGGCGTACAAACACCGGGGCTCACGCTGGGTGATAAAGTCTTATCGTGGTGATAGGGCCCCACACACGCACACAGAACCCTGCAAGCATCTAGCGTCAAGGTAAATATGATTTTACTCTGAGGGCGAGGTTAAATATCTTCTTTCATGTGTTTTGGTTCTGAGGCAGATGCAGCAGGAGTGTGTGTGTGTGTGTGTGTGTGTGTGTGTGTGTGTGTGTGTGTGTGTGTGTGTGTGTGTGAGAGTGTGAGAGAGAGAGAGAGTGTTTCTGTGTGGGTATGTGTGTGACAGCAGTAATGCCGGTTTCTATTCCATAGAGCTGCAGATTAAACAGGGATTTGAAATGTTGTTTGAGAGATGTCACTCTTGGTGCGTTTACGTTTTGCCAGCTGCGCTTTGGATGTGCACCCACTCGCCAGCGAACGCCGTCGTAAGCTCATAATAAGGCGCTAATAATGCCGGGGGGGTGGGGTGAAGGGGGCTATTTATCAAAAGCTGTAAATCAGTTTTTGGAGAAGAAAGAGTGGATGCAATCTCTTGAACGCTGGCCCGCAACTTCTCATGCCACTTTTGAACACTTTCTAATCCCTCGAGGGGGGAAAAAAGAAAAGAAAAGAAAAAAGTTCTGAACTTCGTCTTGTGCGTGTGTGCCCCACGTTAAAATGATGCACGTGTGCGCTCACTCAGCACGCCATGTCAAAAAGCAAGCTCCCACAGGACTGAGGTGTGTTCCATTAAATACAGAGTGGGGAGGGAATCTTTTGTTGGAGAGTATGTGTTTTTTTTTTTTTTTTTTCCTTTTATTGAATTCTGACGTTTGTACATAACTACGGGTTTCCCTTTTGTCTCGCCGTTCCCGCAACGCTCGTCACGTAATGGTCTGTATTGTTTAGGCAGGAGACATGAACCAGCAGGTTGGTTTGTGACAAATCTGCCTCTTAATTTGAAGAGCCGAGAGAGAGAGAGAGAGAGAGAGAGAGAGAGATTTTACACAACTGCATTGACCCAATAAGGCCTGAGGGCTCCGCTCGCCATGTGAACATATTTCAGCTTCCTTTTCCGACTTTTTCAGCGTTACCCAACAGATTTGCATCGCCATCCGGGACGAGCGTGCCAATACAGATGTTTCGTTGTCCGCCGGTGACTGAAGAGCCTTTTTTATTTTAATTCTACAGCCCATTTGTTTATTCTGCCGTCGATCTAGACAATTCACAAGGCCGCTGTTGACAAATAAAAAGGAAAAACATATACCGCTTTCCTGGTTGATTTACATGAACGCCCCTGGGCTCAAACAACGGCGCTCTGTTCTCACATGAAACCTTAAGTTGATTTTTTTTTAATTTCTTTTTTTTATCAAAAGACTCCCACTGTGTGTGTGTGTGTGTGTGTGTGTGTGTGTGTGTGTGTGTGTGTGTGTGTGTGTGTGTGTGTGTGTGTGTGTGTGTGTGTGTGTGTGTGTGTGTGTGTGTGTGTGTGTGTGTGTGTGTGTGTGTGTGTGTCATTTGCAAATGACCAGAGTCCAGTGGCATGATTTGCATTTTCATTCAAAATCAGTGAAATCTAAAGCGACAGTAGGCCGTTATGTGCCCGACTTTTGAATAACTTGGTGGCTTGTTTGACTCTTAACATTTTGTGCTGCATGTGCAACGTACCAAACGGGCTGCTCCGACACAACTATAGTAGGACTCTGGCGTTATCATGCGTGGCCCGTTGAGGCGTTTGATATCTTTTGGTCCCTAACTGATTGATTAGAAAAGGGGTGTCTGGCTGCATCTGCTGCAGTGACACACATCTTTGTTTCAGTAAAGTAAAAAAAGTCATATAACTGTAGCTTTTCAGCATTTTTTTATCTGCCTGCCATTATAACTTCTTGAAAACATTATCTCCGCCCCCATCCGAACCCTTCGCCATTTTCAATATTTCAACGCCGGATCAAACATATAAAGTCGCCATGGGAAATAACCAGATAATGCAGGGTTTATGGTTTATCTGATTGTGTCAGGAAGAAGAAAAACTAAAAACTAAAAAAATATGAGATTGATGAGTAGATATTGTGACAGCGGTGAGGCCATTGACACGCAGTTACAAACTCCAGACTTGTCTTGTTACTCTGTTGGTTGCTCTTAAGCAGCTCGCTGTTGTTCCTCTGCAGTCAGATAAGGACACCCCCCCCCCCCCCCCCCCCGCTTTTTCATGTGTCTTTAGTTTTTATCATTAGCTTAAGCGTAACACAATTGAAGGAGAAACCACCCAGATAAATTTAAGTACATGGCATATAACTCCTTTATCAGCTTGTCGCCTCTAAAAACAAAAACCTCTGCGGACTGTGTGGAGAATGGTGAGCTTTTTCCACAAATTATATAAGCAGTATTTACTTTTCAGTGCTGTTTAACAAGTAGAGGCGTCAAAATAAAAAAAAGGAGAAAAGTAGCTGGTACATTTTCTTTATTATGAATATAATATTTAAAGCGGCAATGAGGAACTTTTATTTTGTGTTGATTTTGATTGGTACCAGAGTCCCTTTAGAAAACCTCTCATTTTACTGCAGCAGGGTTTGGCAGCCTTCCCCTCTCAGTCCTGGTTCTGTTTCTCCTGTGCCACCCTTCCCTCTAGAGGGCCGAGCAATACGGTCTGGGTCTCCAGCAGCGTGGTGTCCATGTTGGCCAACAGCTGAGCTTAAGGAGAACCGGGTGGGACCGTTGACAAGCATTAAGAATAACATCTCGCTGATGGTATCGTTTACTTATGTAGGTCATATAGAGGCATCGGTATTACATTTAGACTGTTTCATAACCAACATCATTAACTCCAGTGACTTCTGTTGTGCACAATCATTAGAGTGAGAGTTGCAACCTTTGCTCAGTATGTTTGTAATGTACAGCTGAGCCGAGCGAGTCACATCCATCTCCACCTTATCTGCAGCACCCAACCTCAAGCCCAGTTGTTCCTACTGAAGATGTAAATCTTTAAAAACAAGTTACAAATATATTGATTGATATTTAAGAAAATACAATGTCATTTAGTTGAACTGCTGGGCACTGTAGTTTTTTAAGCAAACTTAATTCAAACAGGAAGAAAGTGCATTTGTGGTGGACTATTTTTAGTGGCGGATTAATTCACATTTGGTGCAATAGTGTGGATTTGTGTGTGTGTGTGTGTGTGTGTGTGTGTGTGTGTGTGTGTGTGTGTGTGTGTGTGTGTGTGTGTGTGTGTGTGTGTGTGTGTGTGTGTGTGTGTGTGTGTGTGTGTGTGTGTGTTTTTTTATATATAAAAGTATACAGTGTGTGTGCTTTTAGAAATTAAGGAACATGTCACCCTGTAGCTGATGTGTTTTTTCAGTGTTTGAAGCTCTATGACACAGAGTTATGAAATATATCCCATAATATGTGTGACCAGGATCGTTTCAACACTGGTTTTGGTCTAAAAATAATCTTAAAAATGACCAACCTTATGCATTTTGAAGTTAGCCGGTGGGCAAACAGACTTACGTTGTGAACACAACACTAACGTGTCATTACTTCTGAAGTTGATATGATGACACTTGTTAGCATACAGTTGTTTATTTGCACATCCAGCAATTACGGAGCGGCACCATCATCCGCTTGGAGTAATGTTTGTATCCTCCAGATAAATGTAAGTCCAATATTGACTTTAGCTCTGTTTTTGGTCTCCACCGTCTCCTGAGGTAAGTGCCTCTATAGCTGCTGAAGTCCTCCACTATGTTAACAAGTCTGCTGTTTGGCTGCTGGGCCGGTTTTCAGCCGCGGCCTAAAACACCATGAGAGTGGTGAGACATATGTTCACGGCCATCTCTGCTTCTAGAATTGACATTCTTTCAAAAAAGATTCAATGGACTTTTAAATATATTTTTGTTCTCCATGTGTTCTTCCTGTTGTTTTTCCTTTTTTCAGACACTACCCAGACTTCTCTGCTGTTTAGTCAGGTCCGTGTGCGCGAAAGCCAGGCGCCGCGTCATTACCGTGGCCAGCCAGCGACTTCAGGCATGATCTCCAGCTTATTGCAGCTGGTTAAGACCTATGGCACTAAGTTGTTTGTGGCATAAGTGCGGCTATACTTGTGAAACGCGAGCACTGAAGCACACACACACACACACACACACACACACACACACACACACACACGCACACAGCAAAGACCTCCTGCTGTCCTCTCAATGCCGAGACGAACGGGCCCTCGGCAGAATCACCTGTTGTGCTCCTTACTGCGCAAAGGCGTTTCCATAGTAACCCCTCCGAGCCCTGGCCCCCTTGGTCTTTAAGACCCCTCGACAAACATAGACCCCCACCACCGCTGTTACAAACTCCATAAAACACACACGTAGACACACACACACACACACACACACACACACACACACACACACACACACACACACACACACACACACACACACACACACATACGTTGAGCACACGTGGGTGCTCTCAAGAAGCAGCGGTGAATAGAGTGAGGATATAAAGTGTGCCGTGTTGAAGGAGAGAGCGCATTGTGAGAGTCGGGGGCCTGCCTTTGTCTGAGCTAGCCTGAAGGAGTATGGGGTGGTGAAGGGAGTGGAGCTGGGGGTGGGGGAGAGGGGGCTTTGTGAGGGAAAAGGAAAAAGTGGCCTTCATACACATCCTTTCTTCTCTTTCTCTTGTTCTATCTCTTTATTGGGAGTGTGTTTTGTCTTCTCCCCTCTTCCTCCTCCTCCTCCTCCTCTCTGATAAATGCCACAGTAGCCTTTCGCTCGCCGACCACAATAGGCGACCTGTTTCGGAGAGCGAGAGGGGCAGAGGGAGAGTAACAGAGAGAGGGATGAGAGGGAGGGAGGCATGGAAAGAAAAAGAAAAGGCTGCTTTTTAACCTGTGCTTCTGAAAAGCAGAAGAATAAAGCGGCCGTGACTAAAGCCAGAGTCCTGTTCTCCTCTCTTTTCTCCCTCCTCGGTGTCTTTGTGAAGGGCACCGTTGTGTCATCGGCCTATTTATACATCTTATTTAGAAAGCTTTTGAGAGAGAGAGAGAGAGAGAGAGAGAGAGAGAGAGAGAGAGAAAGGCTTATGAAGTGCATTGGAGAAGGATGGAGAAGGATGGAAACGCAGCAGACATGTTTAACATGAAGACATACAATCACATAAAGTTAGAACTGTGCTCCAACATGATTTATTTCTGATTCCAATGAACTGCATGGAATGAAATAATGTGTTGTTGACTTATTGTGATATGTTCCTATTTTTTTTTCTTTTACTGTAGACTATTTTCACAGAGTAGCACATCAGTGGAAGATGTATTCAGATCCTTTAATTCTGTCAAAGTATCATTGTTGTACTTTAAAATAATCCATTATAAATTGAAGTAATAAAAGTACTCATGCAGAATTGCGCCATGCGGTATGTTCACTACGCCATGCGCAACTACATCATGCGCTACGTCATGCGCTACGTTCACTACGCCATGCGCAACTACGTCATGCGCTACGTCATGCGCTACGTTCACTACGCCATGCGCAACTACGTCATGCGCTACGTCCACTACGTCATGCGCTACGTCCACTACGCCATGCGCTACGTCCACTACGTCATGCGCTACGCGCTACGTCCACTACGTCATGCGCTACGTCCACTACGCCATACGCTACGTCCACTACGCCATGCGCTACGTCCACTACGTCATGCGCTACGTCCACTACGCCATACGCTACGTTCACTACGCCATACGCTACGTTCACTGCGCCATACGCTATGCTCACTACGCTATGCGCTCATTTACTACCCCATACGATAAGTTCACTACGCAGTATGCTAAATTCACTACACCATGCGCTACGTTCACTATGCCATACTTTACTACACTACGCCGTACACTACACGTTACACTACACCCAGCACTACGCTGCACACCACGTTGAACACTACGGCCTACACTACGCCAAACACTACACTGTAAGCTACATGCACTACGCCATATCCTTCGCCGTATGCCAAGTACACTCAGCCGTACACAACAGCGTTTGCTATGCAGACTACGCCATGCTCTATGTTGTAAGTTAAATTCAACACGCAATATACTGTGGGTGAACACAAGTGTGCTGACGTTCCTCTAGTTGGTTGCCTGGCGTCGTTATGGGGATCAGCCAAAAATCCTGCCTTTGCTGAGGGAGAAAACGAAATGGAGAAAAGCACTCCTTAAGATACTTAAGATACTTAAATTGAGTCGAGCCGAATCATGCAGTTGAACTAAGGCAATAGTTTCCTGAAACATTTCTTTATAGTGTCCTATAGTATTTTGTTAGCCAGGATTTAGACAGCCTCTTTCCACCACAAACAAAATACTTCAAACACAGTTCATAGCAACAGCGGCAATGAGAACACCGTGCTGGGCCAAGGTGGTCACCCTGGTTACGGGCACAAGTGGTATGCTGTTTTCATATTGTCATTTTTTTGTCTGACATAATGTCATTGCTTCATTATATAGTTTGCTGTGAGTTCGTCAGATACAGAATTACAGTTGATGTTAAAGCTTTGTTTCTTGTCTTGTTGACACTGAAACGCTAAATAAGAAACAATCTGAGCTTGAAAGCACTGCATTAAAGCAGCACAGCGGCTGCAGCTGTCTGGAGAGGCTGTGAACTTTGAACTGTGCGCTTACCTCCAGTCATCCACCTGTTGACTGGGAAAATTACTAAGCGTCGTCCACAGAATCTTTAAGATATCACTTAGAAACCCCTGTGTTTTTTTCCCCCTGCGTTGTGATATTTCTGCACTTGTAAAATGCTTGTATTCGACCAGCATGTGAAAACATAAAGGCCGTGGCCCTAATTTCTAATTTAGTCATAAAAATGTGTCCATCATCTTGTACTTTTAGACAAAGGTGAAAAAACTAAAACCATTTTTGTATTTTTAGGTGAACCGCAAAAAATACCATGCTACTCAACACATTTCCCTTAGTTACATACATAGCACCACATGCTGTGGTATATCTTGTTTTGCAGCATTTGAACGTGTGCATGCACACTTCAGGTGCGTGGTTACATGCTCACTAGTGTGGGCTGGGTTAATGTTGAAGAGGAAAACCAAAAGCTGACATTACATCAAGCTGGTGACCTCTGCATTTATCAGTTCTGTAGAAACTTAACCACAGTGCACAAACAGATGAGCAAACAAAAAACCACAACTTTGTCCGTCAGCAGAACACAGAGGAAAGTGCAGTCACGCGCTCTGATCGAGTCGAGATACTCAGTTAGGGGATGGCTGGTTAGGATGCAAATGATAAGTGATAAGTAATTTATGTTAATAATCAGTAATCATTTTATCATCGAAACCTTTTCTTCAGCACAAACTGTGGTTTTGCTATTTCAAAAGTGTCCATACTTAAGTTATTTGACAAAAGAGAGCTTTGAAAGGAGCTTAACACAGGACCTGATTCATTCCTGTATCAGTGAATAGGCCTGTCACAAATACCACTGTATGTAAAATCATTGGCCCTGATGTCCTGACAGCACACTAAAGTCTTTGTGGTTTTATTTAAAATAAATTGAGCTTATCAACGTGATACAAGGTGAGTCATAGGCAGTCTGTTCATTGTAAGCCCTCGACAGTTATGGCAAGTCCGCCGTTTTACTGCCGAAATAGTCTACTTTTGAAATTTTGGCCAGGTTTTTTTGGTCGTATGGTTGGGTAAACCTGTTTTGCATGCATGAATCCTTAGTTTAAATGAAATAATTGATTTATACCCATATCCTGGCAAACTGGCTCCAGATCAGACATGGATGTGCCCACCATTGCCCGCCTTTCTAACAAAGAAAAATAGTATATTTATATTGTCCATGCAGGAAGAAGGAAGTGGGAAACAGGTAGAGCAGGCAATATACAAAGCAACAACTCGCACGCTCATATATTTTTTTTATGATAATATGCTGTATCTAATTACACAACGCCATTCTTGGGTTAGGTTGAAGAGCTGTTAAGGGAAAACTTCTAATCCAGGCACCAAAACATCTGTGGTGTTCATTTTCTAGATGTTACAATACATTTGACAATGATGGCAATGCTGTTGGACTTTAAAAGCGGCATCTATGATTTGGCAAGGCCATATTTTCTAGTATTCTATCATCTGATATTGGGCTGGTACTGATGGGCCATTGGGCTGGTTTTATCACTTAGACCTGGCAACCGTGGTCTTTGTTAAAACGTTAGCATTCCATGGATGAATAATGGGCCCTCAGTGGCCCATCACAACAGGTTAATATCACCTGTTCCTTCTGATGATTAGCAGGGGAGAGCTAGTTCTTAAAACAACTTGCAACAAGGGAAAGGCCTATTACATTATTGTCTGTATTTTGTAGTTAAATGTAGCCAGGCAGCAACTCCCTGCTAGCAGACATTCCACTAATGTTATCTTTTGCAACTCAGTGCACTCTCTCTAAGTGTTAAAAGTGCTGGTGGAATTGTAATTTATACAGAGTGAACCACAGACATTTTCTTTAGTATTATGTGTTATTACAAATACTCCAAATATACAAAAAGTTCCTCTTTCATTTTGGCTCTGGGTTTCACTTTATAATAATCGTAAATTGATAGTTGATTCAAATTATTTATGGTACTGTTAACACAATGGAATGATAATTAACAATGTTTACTATTTATTAGTAGTGTTATAATTTGTTATTTGAACAGTTTATGGTTGCACACATTAAAACATTAAAACATTTTATATATATTATTAAGTATTTATTATTGATCACCAAATCATTTGTAAACCTTTAAGACATTGTGAAAGATTGTAAAACATCTAGAAACATTACTTATCGTTCATACTCTGTCAATGGTTAATAATTGGTTTGTACATCAACCAGTTGCAACTCATAGCCATCCAAATAATGTTTGACCTATTATTAACCATTAACAAAGTGTGACAAATATCTTTCTATCTATTGAATGTTTATAGATGTTTTTACAAACGATCCCTTTAAGCTTTACGAGTCATTTGGAAATCATTCTCAAATACCTGACATCATATAAAATGTTGTAATCTGTGCGACAATAAACTGTTAAAATAACAGATTAAAGCATTGCTTATAATAAGTAAACGTTAATTATTAGTTTGTTAGCTGTAAAATACTATAATTTAAGTTTAACTAACCATTCATTTAGCATGTATTAATGACGGTTATTACAAAGTTGCACCATGAATTGCGTTTCAATCCTCTGTCTCTCACTTTTTTTGTTTGCTTGTTTTCTTCGGGTCATGCATCAAAACGGGGCGTCTTGTGAATGCTGATGGGTGGGTGATGGTGTGCGATTTTATTTTCAAGCTCAGACTGACTTGCAGCTGGCATTTTACCGACACAAATGATCTTTTCATCAGGAAAAAGAAACATCAGATCATATGGCAAGAATGCTCCGCGTCCGTATCAATTCATTCGTAGCCGACAAAATAAAATGTGGGAACGGATCCGCATCGCGGAATTCTCTTTCTTCATTCCTTGTTGGTTCACTTCCATCTGTAATTTCTACTTCTACTGATATTTATGGGTATGGGGATTTTTTTAATTTCTTTTTTTATCAAAAGACTCCCACTCTGTGTGTGTGTGTGTGTGTGTGTGTGTGTGTGTGTGTGTGTGTGTGTGTGTGTGTGTGTGTGTGTGTGTGTGTGTGTGTGTGTGTGTGTGTGTGTGTGTGTGTGTGTGTGTGTGTGTGCGGGCAGGCGGGCCTCAGTGGGGCAGCCCCTGAACTCCAAGCGGAAAAGGGAGTAAAATGTAGTCTTTGTGATGTCTCTATCACTGAATCGCAGCGCTGGAGTTCCCAACACTGCTCTTTGTGTGATGTACTGACCAGCAACCGCAGTACAACAGCACCTTATCGGGGCTTGTAGGTCTCTGTGCTCACTTCTCATCGCGCGCACACACACACACATACACACATACACACACACACACAGGTAGAAAACAAACTAACAAAGAAATGAGGAAACTTAAGTGTGTATTCTTGATGAGCTTTTTCTTTGGACTCGCCACTATATGGTTCAGTACCCTCGACATCAAAAGGCCAAGAGAACAGAGGAAGAGAGGGGAAGGAAAGGAGAAGAGGGCAAGGCTTTTGTGTCTCCAGTCCTGAGAGCTCATTCTCTAATGAGGCCCAGTCAGCAACGCAAGGAAGCTTTGTTCCACAACTCTGTGTGTGTGTGTGTGTGTATGTGTGTTTGCGGACGTCTCACCGACATTTCCAATAAAGAAATAATTCAAGTCCCCAAACACTCACACATACACACAATTCTTTGAGACTACTTCTGTTGGTGTGATCCCATGTTCTGTTAGAAGGTCTTGAAATTTCACCAATAAGATGATCTTTACTAAAAGCCAGTTAGGTAGTGGTAATGACAAGTGAGGTAAAACTGCAAACAAATCCAGTATGCATCTGTTTGTGAACCGAGCACAAACCTGTGCATGTTTTGACGGAACAACCAAAGACCCTGTGCGCACTAAGTCTGCTTTTCTTTCATTCAAGGTTGTGGCATGGTTAAAGATAAATCCGACCTCACGTTGTGTCAATCATTTTTACACACTGACATTGTCATTTTTCAGAACAAAAGAGTTGTGGTTTGACCACTCAGAGCCGCCACCACCATCACCGTCATCAATCAAAATGGCAACCAATGAACATTCACAAAGTACTTAATGCTTTATGCTCTTAGATGCTTGTTTAAGAAAGGAGATGCGCTTATGACTTCTGGTGACTAGTAGTTCTCTTGAATACCTATGTTGAATACACTTATTGTAAGTCGCTTTGGATAAAAGCGTCTGCTAAATTACTGTAATCTTATGTAATGTAACTTAACGAAAAGAAAAAAAAAGATGCGAATTTTGAGGCAGGTGAATGCAAAAACAGCTCGGAATCGAGGATGATCGAGACACAAATGATGCACAAACGATCAGAAAGCAGTGAACGATAGCTTCTTGCTAATGCAATTCATTCATTATCCCCGTTCGGGACTTGCGCTATACATTGCACCGACGTTATTAATTTAGTTTAGTCTCGTATTACAGATAATATACATTTTATTGGATGACGGATTAATATAAAGGCATACGAAAACTACGGCCTACGTGTGCAAGCCTTAAGACCAAGATTTTCAGCTTTTGCAGTAAATATAATTTATAAAAACTTTCGTCATGATATTGGCCATTTTGGGCTTAATTCACACCTCTGGTTGTTAACAACTGCTCTGAATTTGCAATTGCTAAGTCAGACAAAATGTAAGGCTTGCATAGACTTTTTTTTACATTTTAGACACCTCATTACAGTATTTGTTCTTTAAGACAGGAAGAACCATTAGGGATTTTTATTTATTATTTATAGTCATTCCTTTCAGTCAGTCGGCATATGGACCAATAGCATTCGCTCCTCTTCTATTTCTGGTGAAAGACACTTGTAGCCAAAAGCACAACGAGACAGAAGAAACATGTTTTTCACCATCTTGCCGTTTGCTCAGTGTGATGAAAATATTTTATATAGAACTAAACTTGAGCTGAGCATTCAGTGTGTGTACTTTCAAAACCAGTCAGGTGTGTGCTGGCTGGTGGCCTGTCTCCAGATGTTACACCTTAAATTACCCAAATGTTCTGATCGAGCGCTCCCGATAAAATTGTATCAATAATTTAAACTTTTTTTCTTTGGCTCATGTTCTCAACTACACACAGCTCACAACACAATAATAGAGTCAATGCTAACTGAAGGCCCAACACAGACACTAGACACAGACAGCAGATTCAAATACCATATATGCTAATACTATATTGGGTGTTCTCACATATGCAGACGGCATATATGGTTCTTGTTTACAGCCACCTAAATCTGCTCGCAGATATTAGCTGGTGACGGCATCTGTTATAGCTATGCAGACGCACATAATTAATCGGACATTCACAGCTTTTACTCTTAAAGCGCATTCTGCTACTATTAATTATTTTTTATTTTTTTTTAATCTATGCCAGGAGATTATGTATTCAGTTGTGTGCGTGCATGAGTGTGCATATGTGTGTCTGTCTGTCCATCCACAGCTAATCTCGCATACTGCTGGACCCATAAGCCCTTACATTTTTGCAAGCATTTATGGATGTATGCTCAAGGACCTCTCGTGGTTACAGTTATTCACATTTTTGGCAAAACATATTTTGATGACAACATATTTATTGACCGTTTTATGCTGTCATTGACTGCTGACTCCTCACTACTCTTAACCAGCCAGCAGGGGCAGCAAGTGATCAACCACTGCTTTAGTTTGAACTCTCATCTACGCTACGGACGAATGACGTGGATGTGATGAATTATTCATTTATTTTACACTGGCATCTCCATTATATTTGCTGCCATGATTTAGACTTATTTTACGCCACTATAATTTCTGTCTCTGTCTTTATGTCTTGGCGCATTTAGGGTCAATGTTTCAAACGCTACAGATCAAAGTTGAGCTGGCCTCAACTGTTTTCAGCGCTCCAATGACTCGGTGAAGCGCCAACCAATAATGTATTTTTGTCTCACCATTTCGAGCCCTCTTTCTTTCACCAGAATTCCAGTTCTGTTCTGTCTAGAAAATGGAAGAAAACATATTCTTGCCGTTAGCCAGTTCCAAGTGCTATTCAACGGCACAACTACGTCAAAGAGCACTTGGGCAACACTTCAATGGCAACAATGTAGCTGGCCACGTTGGGCAGTTTTGTAGCTTTGTCGCTCGTAGTGTGAACACACGCATAACACACGGCAAACGCGTCCTTACCTATTTGCATCCAACTCAAGTAACCTGCTGCAGTTCTTTCTACATCACAGGCTACACACGCATCAACGCACATGTATAGGGTCGAAATAATATGGCGGAGCCCAGATATAGTTCCAAAAGTGTAGTCAGGCTTCACAACGAACAGTAGTAACACAGCAAAATGTAACCACTGGACCAGAATGATTTCATACAACAGATGAAGTTTACATGTGACGGAACATTTCCTGCAGCTCAACATGAGCAATTTTTTTTTTTACCATAGTGATTTATAACCGATAATGCAACTGTGCCCAACTCAAGTAAAAAAACAGCCATCATGTGTATGACAAGAATAAGTCTCTTTTTTTCAACCAAAAAGAACCACAATGCGTGAGTCATTTATAACGAATTACAGTTTATGGCGACCTAATTGGGCTTCCAACTATTGGTTTCTTTTCTAGACTATAAAAGAGATATGATAAGCACCAGAAAAAGCATTATCACAGACTTTTTAGCTTATTAATGATTTAATAAACAGGGTATTGTGCCTACAACTAGGTTGAAAATTTGACCGTCTCCTCTCTTCTCAGGTAAAATAGGGATATTAAACAGCAGTAACAATGGATGCCTGATTCTATCTCACTCTGTTGTCTACGTGTTGCTTTTATTTCCTGGCCCTTAACACTCCACGGCTTTGTCACGATTTCGTGACCTCGCTTTGGCCGGTCACATGTCCAGGAAATCATAACAGAGGATAAAGCCGACTTTGTTAGAAAGCGTCCGCTCGGGCCCGATGAATGCCCTTATCACACCGCCATCGCACCTGTTGGTGGGCTGATGTTCGATCGGTATCGCGCGGATCGTGTCTGCGGTGGCGGTTTACCTGAAACAGCATGCTAATTATGCAAATGCACGGTGGGATTTGAAGAGGCTCTTTGTACTTCCCCTCCTTGAGGGGGAGAGACAGGGGTTAGGAGGGAGGGCAGGTTGGACGGGTCAGAGGTAACAGGGGAGTAGTGAAAAGACAGGCGTTACAGGTGAGGCAGAGCCAGTCACCATGACTCATGTCAACAGGTCTGTTCCAGCAAGGGAGCTCCGATGGCCCTCCTCGTGTCCGCTCCTCCCCACCAGGTCAGTACCCAAAACTGCAGGCTACATGGAAAAATCTCATAAATGTATCTTTTAAACATTCAAACAGTTTGTTCTTTTACTATATTTTAAAAAAAAAATAGATATTTAACTGTTTTACATTTAGCCGCTCTGCAAAATTTATGAAAATCAGCTGAATCCAAGCGAAGCAATATACCTCACTGTACTTCGTCCAAAGGAGACCATGTTAAGCGAAACCCGGATGAGTCCTGGAGCAGATAAGAAAAAAAAATACAAGATTTGACATGTGTCTTTCAGTGATATGTCAGTTGCTGGAAGCTCTCTGTTTGTCGTAATCAACCTGAGCCAAGGGCCCCAGGGGTTAGACAAGCAGCACTCGCTGGATCGCTTTATCACCTCTAAGCAAACTCTGCTAACCGTGAAACAATTCCACAAACATTTGTTTATACATCAGCTTGCACTTGTCTCGACACGACAGCGCAGCCGGGTTGGAAACTTACTGCTAGAGCGTCCTATCGACAATGCAAACAATGTGACAGAACGTAGTGCAAAATGTTTCTTTTTCAGAGATGATGGCTGTGGAAATGTGAAAAGATCAGGGTGTGAGATATTTAACTTTTTTTTTTTTTTTTTGTGTGCCGTTTGATCGACCGCCAAGTGCATTGTGGTTTACTGCCTTTTGACACATTCCTGAGGGGGAACCTTCTGCCATTACAGCTGTCCGTCTCAGAGTTGACAATGAGAATGTCTTTATTTGTTTATCACCAAGTAAAACCTCTTTAGATGTCTGACACTTTATCCTGCTGCTCTCAACCGGCTCCTGGCACTCTCTCTCTCTCTCTCTCTCTCTCTCTCTCTCTCTCTCTGTCTATTGTGTTCTCTCTGCTATTCTGCCTTGGGCACTAGTTGGAGAGCGGCATGGAACACGCAAACCCAACAAGCTGCTTCTGTCGGGGAGAAGGGGGGGGGGGTGGAAAAGAAAACAGAGAAAGAAGAAGGAGACAAAAGAAGAAAAGAAAAGAAAGGGAGAACAACAGAAGGCATTTGCATTGCCAATCCTTCCCCCCGGGGGGGAATGTTAGTTTTTCTTTTACGTGTTACAACTTGTTGGGTAACTGACGGTTTTGTGTGAAGTGATTCCTGTGTCGTGGGAAGTGTAAGGTTTCACTGTTGTCGGCGCTTAAGGGAAGAGGAGCAGATTTTTATCTGAGGACAGAGGCATGTTCCCCTCGGTCCACTGTCATCCTCCGTCGCTTCCATCTCTGCTGTGATGGGGGGGGGGGGGGGGGGGGTCCGCTCTACGGCGAGGGTGATTCCTTCAGCAGCACGGCCATTAACGTGGTCGGAATCTGACAGTGAGCCTCAGCTCAAGGGATTCCTTATTTTTTTCCTTTAAAGGGTCCCTTCACCCACAAAGTTCCTGTACACCAGAAAGTGTTCTGGACTTTGTATTGTCGATGTTGTGGTCATCGTTTATTTATATATATATATTTTTTATGTAGTTCAGTGACTGCTTTTGCACCAAAATTCAGTGAGATAAGGAGAAAATAAAGTTAAAAGTTTGTTTCCATTGAAGTTTCACTTGGTTTTCAGGACTTTCGGAAGACTTTACTTCAGTCTGTCAAAAAATAAATATCAAACAGACAGGTGTGAATAAAGACAGATAGTGATATTGCACTGTGGCCCCTGGGGTCGGGGGGCCGTAGAGAGAGCAGGTCCTTCAAGAATGTGTTAACCAGTTCTCTGCAGTTGATTCAGATTGGAACCTTAGAAATTTCCAGTGTTCAGAAAAGAAACCAGTTAAATAAAAAATGGTGTCATTTGCTATATAACTCCTCGAAAAGGCAAACCCATCTCCATCATGGTTTTCTTTTTGTTTCTTTTGTAAAGTCAGAAGCCAACCAGAACAAACAACTATTCATTTGAATCAATAGTGTACTATTGTACTGTGGCCAGTCATAACCAGCTTGCGCCACTGATTCTACTAAACTACACTTTCAATTACATTTTGAGACAAACGTATTTTTCCAGGATAATGTTTGATTTTAACATGTAGGGACGAGGTCTGCCTTGACGGATGTTTCAAGCAAACACAGGACTTTCACCCAGAAAACCGCTGTTTGTGTCCTATTTGAATTGACAGCACGTTTTCATATTTTTTTGTCTTATTTTAAGCCAAACCATGATATTTTTCAAAACTTAACCAAGTAGTTTTGTTGCGCCTCTGTTTTGTTTTGTTTCAATTCCCAATGTAAATCAGGTTTTTATAACAGCATTGTAGTCTAGGAGAAAATATGTTTCCCTCAAAATGTAATTGAGAATGCACTTTTGTAATTTTTGTGGGACAAAGTTGAACAAACATGTTGAAACATTATTGTGCAAACAAATAAATGAATAATTCTTGAAATAAATCAGTCAGTTCAGGTTTAAAGCTGCAGTAATTACTATTTTTGGTCACTTGAGTCGTCTGAACAAGCCTTATACACTATTATCAACTGGTAACGGCTAACAGGTTGGCTAACCGTATTCTATTATTACTCATCCAACAGACAGACGCTGATGTGTTTTTCGATTACCACTAAGTGAAGGTGGGACTAAGGTTTCTTTAGCCGTCTCTAGCTAGCTCTTTACACTAGCTAATCACTGAATGTGACTGTCTGATGTAGGTAGTACTGTTCCTGGGTTCCACAGAGGTTTTTTTATTTGGAAAAAGCTGGAATTGTGTTAATCAGAGACAAAACAACAGGCTTTAGTTTTTATACCATTCTTATTTAAGCTTTATATACCTCTTAATATTTGTTTATTTTACTATCTCCATTAAACTGCATTGTTGCTGTGCTGCTGCAACTACTGAATTTCCCCACTGGAATCCTATTTGTTTCCAAAGCACTTTCACCTTTTACTCTGGAATTTCTTAACAACAGGTGTCAATGACCTGCTCCGTGATGCAGACCACACCCCTTTCTGTAAAACAAAGCATGCTTGATCCTCAAACAAACTTATTTGCATCGGAAGCAAAAAAAACACCTGCTCGGGTGGTTGGTTTCCAGTTTGATCTGAAGTCACCACTGCAGTACTCGCTCAGTCTAAAAATATTTGTAGCGTGACAGAAAATTGTAACAGAAGTCTTAAGCTTTTTTATTTATTGGCCCCCTTATTGCTACACTTTCTTTAGCTCAACAGCTGCTCTGAGGTCTGTTTTATTGTGATTTCCCAGTGGCATGTGATGAGCGCCCGTAAAAGCCCAACGACTCCGTAGGTGGTCGAAACAAACAGGCCGCAATCAGATAACCTCGAGAAGAAAGCAATGCCCTGCAAATCATCCAACACACACACAAACACAAACACAAACACACACACACACACACACACACACACACACACACACACACACACACACACACACACACATATTGAGTACAAACATGCATACGTACACAAGGTCAGGTTTCCAAATTGTTGCAGTCAGCTGCACACTGGGCTAAGTGCGTGTTTAAGTAGACGAGACCGATGTGGAGGGAAAATACATGACCCTGAAGGAGTTGCCCATTGTCGAGCTAAAGACGCTAGAAGCATTGTTTGAAGAAAAGACAACAACATTGTGCTTGTAAAACAGTCACACACCTTGACGCATTCCTGGCTGTCAGCGGCTCTGTGGATTGCTGAGATTCAGGGCATACCTCAGCGTTGGGTGACACACACATACACACACTGAGTCCGTGCAGAGGCGTGTGAAAGCCACCTGTGGCAGCTCTACAGACCAGTCATCTGTGGAACGTGGAAGGGGTTGGGGGGGGGACACCCAGAAATAACTCTCCGTGGGACAAAACTCGGTGTGATGCCGCTTGCCAGCACCCCCCCCCCGCCCCTCACACAATCAGCCCCTCGCTGATACCTACGCTGGCTGCTGCTGCAGTGTTGGCTAAACAGCCTCCCACCTCTCCATCCTCATTCCTCACTAACTCTAGGCAAAATAAAAAACTCCTGAAAACAAGATTTGGCCCAAACACAGACACATATCGACACACACACATAACTGAGTGAGATATCTCCCCCCCTGTTGAAGCTGTATTAAATGTTATTTAATATGCAACCATGCTTTAGTTTCCTTCAGTGGCATGCAATGGTTTTATTATGATTCAGACACACACACACACACACACACACACACACAGGCGGAGGTACACACACACACACACACACACACACACACACACACACACACACACACACACACACACACACACACACACACACACACACACACACACACACACAATTCGTGCAGGTTTAGATCTCTGGCAGACAGGTGGTGTGTGAGGTGTGTGTGTTGCAATGCTGTAACAACAGTGTTTGGCAGAATGCTAGCATTCTGTTTTTTTTCCCCCTGATTTTTCATGGTGCTGAGCAGGAGCCGTTGAATGAATGTGGCACACCTGGTTCCATCACCCAGTTTATAGACATTTTAGTGATGTCAGGTTGTGATATGACAATACTATGTTACTTTTTTTTACAAATATCTTAATTCATTAATTAATTAAAACTTAATTCTTGATTCCAAGTGAAATGCAATTAAAAAGTAAGTGAGTTTTTAGCTTTAAGCCGATTAAATAAACAACACCGTCCTTTTGCAGACATTTGTAAATACTAACGTTAATATTGTGATATTGAGTTCAGCCGCATCGCCCAGCTGGTTAAAATTACTAGAACATGTTTTAAATTCAGCAGCACATGCAGTAACTAGGAGTGAATATAGATAGCAATGGTATGTGTAAATTATACCGTGGTATGGAATAAATCTTCTTAAAAGTCAATTGAGAAACTGTATTTAAATGAAATAATTAGATGGGGTTGTGTCGCTCATTGCTTTTCAACATTTACCACAACGGAATCATTTCCCATAAAAAAATTAAAGAGGTACCACTGTATCACAATGGAAACCACTGTTTCAGCACCTCGGGGCAACCTAGTAGAAAGTTGGTAGTTGTAACACAAGTTTGTTTGCAGTAGTAGTACTGATAGTCGGAGCAATAGCTGTAGTCGCAACGGTAACAGCTGTTTTAGTAGGAGCAAAAGTACTAGTAGTAATAAAGATGGACTCTTTTGTAGCAGCAGAAGTGTCAGTTGCAGCCCCAGTTTTGCCAATATTGTAATATAATGTTTCATTATACACTACTGAGCAATGTTAGCCCTATGTTTCCTTTGTTTGTTAGCGTGCTGGTGACTTAATTCCTGCGAAAGGTTTCATGCTAGCTCCGTTATTTGGCCCAGCAGGACTGTGCTGCCCACCGATTGCTAATAGCTAACGCTAACTAGCTCTCCTTCTGCCGTTTTTCCAACACAGATTTGTTGTCAATTCATTCTGAGCTTATTAGCAAAAAAACTTGCACCGAAGTTGACATAGGTTGACGTTTCTTCCTTGACCACATTTATTCGTGACGACACACACGCAAGTTACCTAGCTAGCTAGCAAGACAAGGATGTAAACAATGCAAGGTTCAGTCACTGCAAACAAACAGCTTTTAACTTGAGAAAGGAAATGCGCCGGACATGTTTGTTGGGCCACAGGAATTGTAAACAGAGTTGTTTACTGACAAGAAAACCCTGCACCTTTTATTCAATTCTGAGAAAGTTCCCATTGCAGGAGAACAATAGGTTAATTGTGTCGAACTTTCAACCACAAATACAGTCAGAGCAATTAACTTGTGAGGTGTCTGCTTTCGGTGTGTTGGCCTCACTTTGTGTTTTAGGCCGGTTGCTGTGTTTTTATTGGTGCAGCTTTTGAACACACACACACACACACAAACATGTATACATCACTGAGGTTTGGAGCCATGGACCCTGGCAGACAGGTGGCTTTGTTCGGAAACACGGTATGCAGGCTGGGAGAGCAGGGTGAAGTGGGGGGGGGGAGGCTCTAATCATTATTATGCTTCCCCGCAGAACGGTGGCGCTCCGCTTTTTTTTTTTTTGCCGTGTTCCCGAGTTGGTCGGCACATTCCGCTGGCATTGTTATCCGGCCTGTTTCCTGCGGCCGGGCGGCTTTGTCAGCCTCTCCCCCATTGTCCCGGCTTCCTTTGTTCCCCGGCTCCAACAATGGCTTTCCTTTTTTCTGCCTCTTAATATATATGTGCACTTTTTGCCCTTGTGTGTTCTGTTTGTTTTGTTCTGCTGTCTGCTGTGTTTTTCTTTCCTCCCGCTGCAGAGCTGGGAAATAAAAAAAAAAACACACAAAAACACACGCACACACACACACACAAAACTAAGTTGATATGCTCAAGTTCACTGTGGTTCAAACCTCTCTCACTCAAACCTGTCCTCTCTTCCTTTCTCTCCCCTTCTCCCTCACTGAGGCGTTGTCTGTCTCCCTCCCCTTAGCCTCCTATTATTCACTGCCACACACACACACACACACACACACACACACACACACACACACACACACTTGGACAATATGCCTGACTTTGTTGTGTTACCACCACCTGACCCTTGACCTTGACTTAAGCGGTGATTTATAACAGCGGCTCTCATTTGTTGTCATGACGCAGACACTACAGACCCACCGCCCCCCATGTGAAGAGGTTTTGGGCCATATTTTCACAAACCGGTCTGCATCACCTCAACATAAGGGTACACTGTGAGGGGCAGGCTGCAGGGATGGTGAAATCTATTATCCAAGTCTTATACATTCTAAAATTGTGATGCTGTGTGACACTTAATTACTGAAAAGTTAACTCCAGCAAGTTCTTTAAATAGTGGTCAAATATTCAACCGCAGACAGAGCCAGGCCTTTATTTCAAACAAGTTCATATTAAAGCTGCTACAAGGAGTTTCTGTTGTTTGTGTTGATTTTTCTGCCCCTGTAGACGAAAGCAGTATTGTTTCCAAGCACCAGACTCTCTTTAGAAAACCTCACGTTTTATTGCAGCAGGGGTCTGACAGTCTTGCAGTCCTGGTTCTAGTTCTCCCATGTCCCCCTTCCCTCCAGCGGTTGCAGCGGTACGGCCTAGGTCTCCAGCAGCATTGTGTCAGTGTTGGCTCCAAAGATCTGCTCCTGGTCGGAGGAGGTGACGCCGCTGTAGGTCGCATGGCTGCAGCTAAGCCGGATCTGGGTCTGTCCGTAGTGGGCTGGTCTCTGCAGGAGTCTGAGCTGAAGGAGTTTCTATTGAGCCTGCATGTTGTAAATAGTTTAGTGATTGTGCAGGGGAATCAGACCAGATGACAGACATTTAGAATAACTGTATTTCTATATTGAAATATTCGATCTTCTTGCTGATGGTCTCGTTTAATTATGTAGATCATATAGAGGCATAAGTATTAAATTGAGAATGTTTCATAACCAACTCAAAGTTCCTTGTAGTAACTTTAAAGATAAGTATTTTTTTTTCTAATTTAGAAAAGATAGCCTTTTTCATATTTTAGTAAAAAAGCTCCCTGTTGTCTCAAATTTCCCTCTACTTGTTGTCTTAATAGATTTGCCATAATTTACATTTCCACAGTACTAACTCCATCACTACAATAATAAGCTCAAGTGATACTGTTGCTACCAGTTTTACTTTTCAACAGTTTGAAACACACACTGTTTCAGAATTTACAGTATTATTTTCATAATTGCAGAGTGCAGATTTAAGCCATGCTAGGATCATTGCTCTAACAACGGCAATGCTGCTCTGTTGGATATTCAGTCTACCACTTTCAGACAGAAATATCTCAACAACCATTTGTTGGCTTGTGATACAATGTTGTACAGATATTCATGGTCCCTTGAGGATGAGGCCTACTGACTTTTGTAATCCTCTGCCATTTCCTCTGGCCTTACCTGAAATTTCCCTTTTGTGGTTCAGAGTGATATATCATGACACCTATTGGATGGATTGCCATTAAATTTGCCACAGATATTCAATGTCGCCAGAGGACACATTCTAATGATTTTGGGTGATCCTCTCAATTTATCTCGAGCAGAACCAGCCGGTCAAAGTTCTCACTTACTCTGTAGAGTCATCATCTACTTGATGGCTGGACTTTGGTGGACATTCGGACAATCTTCTTCGTCCCAAGAAGATGAATTTTAATAACTTAAATCCCCTGACTTTCCATGTTTAAAGTCAGTGCCATTATCAGGACAAAAGTTTGTCCAATACCTGCAAGATAAATGACATTCCTATCAGCCTCAGCTGCACTTTGTGTTTACTGCTAATCAGCAATTGTTAGCATGTTCAAGTTGGTGAACATGGTAAACATTATACCGGCTATATCAACTTGTTAACATTGTCATTGTGTGCCTGTAATCATGCTGATGTCAGCACTTGGCTCAAGGCACCACTGCTTTGTGCTATCTGCTAACAGTCTCACGGAGCCGCTAGCTAGCTGTAGACTCTTACTCCTGTCCAACTGGCTCTTTCTCCAAAAGCTGTTTTAACTTGTTTCATCTTGATAAATTATCAGTTAGAAGTGATATGTTATGAAATTTGTTTCCCTTAAGTGAAATGTACGTTTGGAGCCTTAAAGTGCTCCCCTTGTTACCTTGATCTCTGCTCTTTGCTGTAATTATATCAACTACCCAATTCAAAAACTGCCATGGCAAGTGCCCAAACCCTCGCCACACCCACAATGACACCCAGCTTTGTGTGCTGTCATTTCTCTTTCAACAGAATGGTTGAGCCCAGCCCTCCAGCACTGCACCTCCTGTCTGGCGGGGATGTCAGTATGGCGTGTGTCGGTGTCAAAGTGGAGCAGGAGGAGGCCGGTGGAGCGGTCGGAGTCATAACCCACGCCGAGCCTCATAAGAGGTCTCCCTCGCGTGATTGGTCGGGAAATCATCCGCTGGAGGCACGCCAGCTGACACCGCCGCTCTCCCGCTCCCCTTCGGTAAGGATATTACTATAAGGCATCAGGAGAGAGGTTGTCGAGGTTGTCTTTTGGGGAAATGTCCGAAGTGTCATGGATTGACGTGAGGAACCAAAAGGTGTACTTTTTCTTGTCCTGTTCTGAGTTAGTTTGCTCTCTGTGCCCCCGACAGGAGGGCTCTCCGGGTAAGGAGCTGCCTCACAGACAAAGCCCCATAGGACTGAGGGAGGCCAGGACGCATGCTAGACCAGAAGGACAATCCAACTTCAAGGAAGGTTTGTCTAAACTCTACATGCTCGCTTGTGCACTTTCTGCTCTGCAGTGTCAGGGCTGGTGTTGACAGAGCTGCCAAGTAATCATACTCAGACTGGCAGAAGGAGCCGTCCCAGTATTGATCATCTAATCACTGGCACTTTGGCTCAATACAAAACTGAAAAATAGCTCCTCTTATTTAGGAGGTCATGGCTGTGCGGACTAAGAGTTTAATTCTGTACACTGTTTTTAATCCGTTAACCTGCTTTGTATATTTTGACTATATAATCTTAACCCAAGGGGCCTTGTTAGATTTTTACAGAGCTGTTTTTGATATACTGTTTTTGAGCATCCCTCAATGAACTAGTCTAGTTCTAGTCTATTCATCACTTATTCATAATTCTAAGAAATGCCTATTTAAATACTAAAGGGTAATTATGGTTAACCCAGGCTGCAACCTCCTGTTCTGAGAAGCAGGAGGGAAGAAAATGTGCGAAAGCATTGTTCAATACTGCGATGACGATATGACCTGTGTTACTTAAGCTAATATTAAAGCGTGCATACTAGCTATACATTTCCTGCATCAGGCTGGGTGTCTTATAAATTCAGAACCGCAATAGAATTGAATATTTTAAATATAACTAGGCTAAAAGTTGCTTCAAGAGCAGCACCATGAAATGGTTTAATATAAAGTTATAAATATAGTTTCCCTGCCAGCAGCTAAGCTAACAACAATTTTAAGATATGTGTTGAACTAAGCTAGTCTGTTTATTCTACATACAGACAGCTTTTGTTTAGCTTGTGTAGCCGAGGGTTATTAGCCGTCTTTACTTTATTAAGGAAATAAAATGTAAACACGGAGGCTCTGTAGTCTGCACCAAGACAGCAACAACTTTATAACTCCAACCTTGTCAACAAAAGCACATCACCCCTACCGTTTCACTTTTCACAATAAAATCCCTGGACACATACACTGGAACACTGCCTACCAGAGGGAAGGCGATGAGGATGAAACTACTATTTATCGATCAGCATTATGCGGAAGTGCCTTTAATATGCATTCTTTCTGATGGCCATCAGGGGGCGACTCCTCTGGTTGCAAGTCTGATAGCACTTGATTTATTCCCACAGTAAACATTATAAACATGAGTTTATGGTCTCAATCTCTAGTTTCAAGTCTTCTTCAATACAGCAGGATGTTCATTTAGTAAATTATGGTCACTTGGCATAGCTGGAGTTTGCCACCTGCTCTCCACATATCGTTTTAATATTTAATATACAAACATTTATCATGTAAACTGCAGTTGATGCACTTTCAAAAGTTTTTAGAAGCGTTTTTATTTTTCTACAGAACTCAGTAGCATGAGAGACCAACTTGCATTTGGAGCTCCACTTAATTCACCTCAACAAGTACTCAGCACTCCCCTCAATACTGGATTGAAACATCGGTATCAGTGCATCGCCACAGTCTGTCTCCTGCCTGCACACATACACACACCAGCCATACAATTTTCTCAGCTACCAGACTTATGTGTTTAAGTGCACTACATTCTGCCGCTATTCAGCATTAAACAATGCTGTCTGCTGAAAAATCAATGTGTAGAACCGACGGTTTGTCTCGTGAAAGCGAGGGTGTTGTTTTTGCCTCCTGAATGGGTTTTCGGAGGGATGTTGGTGCTTTTTGTCTGATTTCGTTCAATCCTTCTCACATGGAGTAAACGGCTGCTCTCCTGAGCTGTTCCCAGAGACTCTCCGCTCTTTCACCAGCACTGCACTGCAGGCCCTTACTTTTTTTTTTCTCAAATTCTCTCCACTTGCTGACCTTGGATTGTTCTCTGTCCAAATATCGATCCACTCAAACACTCAAAACTTCTCCAGAAGGCACAAACAACCTCTGCCCTCAGGCACCTCGAACGTCTTCTTCAATCAATGCCATTAGGGAAGGCAGAGGAGAGGCCGAGAATGTAGTTTTAGTGTCAGATGGACTTGATTTGATGGAAAAATACTTTTCACGCTGTCTAGTGCGTACCCTGCTGAGTACCTGTTGTGTCCTGTTAACAGTAATGCCCACCATTGAGAAGCTGCTGAATTCTGACTGGAAGGAGAAACTTCTGGATAAAAGCACAGCACAGGCAGGACAACTGAAAGGTCAGCTCTCAAACACCAACAACACCTTCATACAGTTTATACACCACTTACATACACATCACTGTTTGATTGTGCTAATACATGCCGTGTTTCTTTTTATTTGCAATGAACTTCATCTGATACATGAGACTAGAAGATAACTGGGATAAATTGGTACACCACCACTTTGATAATTTTTCTGTCAGAATTGTTGGCTTCGAATGGCGTTCCTTCTAACATCAGAATAAATTGGGACAAAAAACACAGAAACAAACAAATGGACACATCTGGAGAGACAGAATGAGGAGTAACCAAATTATTTATGCATATAAACTATGTATTTATTCCCACTGTTGCAAACCACACTTTGTGATATGGCAGCTATCTGAGTATCTTGGCGTTTATTCATCTCTATTGTCCCATTGGTAACGTGAGGAAAAATATATCACCAATATAGAAAAGATAGTTTCCACTTCGAATGAGCAAAAATCTGAATAGTCCTTGTTGTTTTACTGAAAGAAATCAAAGGGGAACGGTAGAAAAGCTAGAAAAAAAGCTGCCAAATGCTGCACTATGTGTACCAGCCAGCCTCTTGCTGTGTATCTGCTGTTTGTTGCTGAGCAGGTAGTGTACATGGTGTGGTTGTCACAAGAACCCATACTTTGGCACTAAGTCAATGCCAAAATACCGAAAACATGACTACTTGTTTTTCTACAAATATTTGCTTGTAGGTTCGCATGTTTGTACCTTAGTCCCGTGTACGTTAAAAAATGTCCCTGAAAGTGCTACGTTGTGATGAACATTTTAGTGTTGAAATTGAAAGGAGAGCTAGTTAACGTTAGCTGGTAGCAACCGGCAAGCAGCTCAGTCCTGCCTGGCCAAATAACGGCGCTAACAGCTAACGTTAACTGGGGTTGCATTGAATTACATTATGATTCATTAAAGCTCTATTAGGTAAAAATTTGTGTTGGGCAAACGTAAATTCATCGTCGTCATGAAGTTCACGAACGTAATCTTATAAAATCTAGTTCATGGCGATAAATTTAAGGCGGAACATCAGGGATTGATAATAGTTTAGCAAAAAAAAAGTTTGCAAACGGTACATGGGATTTAATGTTTTGTAAATTTTTTACCGTGGTATTGAATTGGTATCGATATCAAATACTAGATTTCTGGTAACTTGACATCTGTAGTCCAGAGGTCTTCCTTAGACCTTTTCTCTGATAACAACTTCCTCTTAATGCAGAAACAACACTATACTGTTTTGGTTCACTCCCAACACTCTGAGTTGGGGGGCCCAACAATTAAAAAACGATCTAAAACTCACTATAAAGACCCGTAAAGTCTGCAAAAATACAGACTAAAGCCGCTTTAAAAAAGTTATTTCTTACACTTCACATTGTAAAAATGTATCAAGACCCATCAGAACCCAACACTGATCATGGTTCAGATTAAAACCTGATCTTCTAACCCCCCTCTAGGTACCCCAGAGGCTCTGGCAGAGAAGGAGCTCCAGTTGTTGATGATGATCAACCAGCTGAGCGGTCTGAGGGAGCAGCTCCTGGGAGCCCACTCTGAGCAGAGGAACATGGCCGCCCTGCTGCTGGAGAAGCAGCAGCAGCAGATGGAGCTGGCTCGCCAACAGCAGGAACAGGTACGTACCACCCGGAGGTGTCCGATCAGAAACCAAACCCAGATACTAAGGAATCCCAGGAGCTGGATCAGGAACTAAAAGTTAAATTTCAAACATGTAGTCTTCAGCCCCAATCTACTGAAGATCAAGATAAATGGCTGCACGTGCCATCACTTGAGGTCTGACTTCAGACAGCTTCCTTTTTTTTCTTCTTGCATGCGCAGTATTACTCACCAAGACCTGCTTCCGCACTTTAAGTAAAATCAGGGGAGTTCCCCTTGGCAGATACACATTACATTACATTACATTACATTACAGTCATTTAGCAGACTAAATGACTTACAGGAAGTGTAAGCCGATAAGCCGATATAATTGAGTGTGAATTTTACATGAAAGAGGCGGGATTTCTGGTGCTGTTCAGGTTCAGTGCAGCTTTATGCAGTTTAAAAGGTTTTGTTATGATGACATTTTCTTTTACTAATGCGTTTTAATAATGCAAATATACATATCTTCTAAGTATGTATATCGGGCATCTCTCAATATATTTCAATTGTAGCTTCTGCATCAATGTTTTTAGTAATTAGACTTTTGTTAAGTATTTAATTGTGATACAGGATACGAATCATGCGTTCTGCATTCGGTTGGGGTTCGGGTTGATTCCCTTAGTGAAACCCTGATCATGGCCACCTACACTGTGTGCACTTGTGTCTATTTGCCACATGCGTACGTGACGTATGTGTGTGTGTGTGACAATGACCGTCTCGTCTCGTATCCTCAGATCGCCAAGCAGCAGCAGCAGCTGATCCAGCAGCAGCACAAGATCAACCTGCTCCAGCAGCAGATCCAGGTCAGCTCCCCTTGTGACCCCCAGATGTTCCTCACATAAAAAAGCCATCACTGCAGCATCACAGCATCTGAGGAAACAACTTTCATGTGTTTGTTCTGCCTTGTCCCAGCAGGTGAACATGCCCTACGTGATGATCCCGGCTTTCCACCCCAACGCCCAGTCCCTCGGCGTCACCTCCGACCCCCAGATGACCCTGCCACTGCAGCCGATCCCCTGCAAGCCAGGTCAGTCCCTAGGGAAGAGTTGGGTTGGCCCCCACACTGGCCCCCATGAAACCATAAATCCATTGTTGCAATGGGCAAAATGAAAAAATTCAACCTAATTGAATAAATTTATATTTGAATTTACATTTACTACATACAGCATACAATATCTTTTCAAATGTTTTTGAAGCAGAATTTCCACAATAACAAAACATGGTATTGCCACGCAATGTACACAGGAAAACATTCCCAAAAATAAATAAATGTATAATAAATTAGTAATAAAAAAAGAATACATAAAAAAATATTTGAAAAAGTAAATAAATAATTAAATTTGAATATTTTATGAAAGTGTGGCTACATTGAACTGAGGTATATGCTAATAACTCTTGTTGTCACAATTGCAATAAAACCCTCACAAGTAAAGACACTAGCACCAGCAATTTATCACAACATTTGGCCAACAAGCAGAACATCAATCTGCAGAAATGCAGTTTTCGACTGATGGCGAGCGGCCATCCATCCTCATCCACTGCAGGTTACGTTAGCGATGCCATATGGAGTTTGATCATAAAGACAGGCAAATAAATGAAAGCTAATCGCTTAGCAAATGTATTATAAAGATTTTAAAACATTTTTTATTGATGCTCAAGTAAAACTTGTTAACATACAAGAATTATAAGCAATGTCGTCTTTTTTTCTCCCGATACAATTTAAAAAAAAAAAGTTTAGTGTATCGATAATTAACTGCACCAATAAGCTGAATCGACAAGAGTACTGGTATTGATAAAATCCTAACGTTACCCATCCCTCATCTTGGCCCTCACTTGTTTTTGAACAAGTGAGGGCCCAAGGCCCCACTTTAACGCTAATGGAAAGGCATCGGTTGAACAATGCGGCTGATAGTAGCTTCCACACACTTACGCTTGTACAGTTAGTCGGCTATAGAGGGAGCAGCTCAGAAAGCCCCAGCTTTGTGCAGTGCTGCTTTCACCAGTCTTACAAGCTGTGCTCGTGGGTGACCTTGTCTTCTATTTATCTTTTCAAACCCAAAAGACACAAGGCCAGTCTCTAAAACATTGTAGGCGCAATTTAAGGATAGCCATTCATTTGCTTTCATGAAACGGGTGTGTGTGTGAGTGCTTCAGAATGTTCTGACAGATGAATGTAAAAGATTGTTGAAGGACTGATGGATTGTGTGGAAGAGGTCAGCTACAGCCAGACTCTCTTTTCTTTGAGGGGAATGGAACGGAAGGAGAGGACGGAACTGTTTGGTTTAGTTTTGTCAGCAGCTTCTATTAATTTCCTCATTTACATCGACTTCAAGGCTGTGTGATGAAAGAGGATCACCATGTAATTTGCTCAAAGGTATCGTAGCACAACTTAAGCCTAATGCTAAGCTACATTGTAAAGTCGATTTTGTACCATTCATTTTACCTTGATGACGAGATTACAAGACATTACTTACGTTATAAAGTCACTTTAAAACCCATTTGCCATATTGTTTCTATCGTAAATAGCTATCTTCTGTAATAAATGTATTACTGTACTATAGAAATAGTGATGTTGGATTCAAGGTTCTTTTGCATTAGTGATGAAGAATTTGGATTTGTCAGGTATTTAACTGATTTAGTCAAAAGATAGAGAGAACAACTGACGGAACAAAAGTACCAAACCTCATAATATATTCTAAAGAAATTCAAAAAAACAACAACAATTAATCTAGTAGAGATATATATATATATATATATATATATATATATATATATATATATATATATATATATATGGAGACCCAATACAATACATATATTTATTGTTAGGATCACTGTGCACACTACAAATAGAAAAAAATGCCCTGTCAAAATGCCAAATAAACTATGATGGACACATTTACAAAGAATGGATTGTTAAAGCTGATAGTACCGTGAATTTTGCACCACTTGCAACGACTTGTCTGCTCTGTCTCAAGGTCCGATTCAAAAAACGATACCGCGCTAATGACATAACAACGCCAAATTGTTCTCTTAATCTTAATTTGCGCAGGTTTTGCCGTCACAGAAACGGCAAAATCCTTCTGTGAATTTGCCCCTCAGTAAACTATGAGAAAAATATTTGAAACGCTACGGCATGTCATTTATATGTTTCCTTTTTTTCTAATGTAATTGCTTTGTTATTGCATTGTACATAATGTCAAAGCAACTATAAGAAAAGAGGAAGTTTAGTGAGGAGGGTTGCTGACATTTCAGTTAGCTGTGTGCTGCCATTACAGTTACTTACCGTAGTCACCAAACTCTGTACCGCCAGTCACACAGGTAGTTTTCTTGTTTTAGTGGAAGTTGTTTCGCTTCATTCACACAATTTTACTACCTCTACAGCCGTGGTCTATCCCATGCAGCTGCTGGAGAACCCTCACCCCACCCCTGTAAAGAGGACAGGTGGATCCTTCCAATTTACTTACCGTTAGCTAGCGCTAGCTGCTAAAAATCACAAAACTCTGTTCCGTGGCAAATCAGAGTCACACAGGTATTTTTAGTGTTCATGTTTTTATACGCACCATTTTACATCTTCCACAGCTGTGGACTATCCCATGCAGCTGCTGCAGAACCCTCACCCCACCCCCATCAAGAGGAGCAGTGGTTCCTTCCGACAGGTACAGTGTCTCTGCATTATACCTGTTGTGTGCCAGCAATTTCATTGTCTATCTTACAGTAACAAACCTGTTTCCCATATCCTTTGAATTCAAACAGTCACAATGCACACGCCTACATTGTACATCCAAAATACAACTTCTGGCAGTGTGTTTATTTAATGTACAGTGCGTGTGTCTACTATATGCTGTGTATTTTTGTTTTAAGGGACGCTAAAGAAAGTGATTCCCTCCGGATTAAACAGATAATGCTCTACTCTGGCATTTGGGAGGCTGAAAAGGCTTTTTGGATTACACCACACCCTCTGTTTAATGTGTGTTCTATAGGTGTGTGTGTGTGGTGTGAACAGTGTTTGCACGGCTGGTTCTCAAGCAGAGATAGACTAACACAGCTTAGATAAACAAAAGGGAGGAGAGGATGAGGTGAACATGGAGACAAAAGACTAGAGACGCTACAAAGGTGTGACAGATGTGCTCCGACATGCCAAATCTGCCGTGCATAACCGGAATCCCTCGCCCTTTGCAGTTGTGCCCGAAATATGTGCCAGTGGGACCCGCCCCTGCTCACCTGCTCTTGCTGAGTGTGTGTGTTTTTTTTGGTTTTTTTTTAGGAAGCCAGTCAGCCCTTGAACCTGACCTCCAAGCCAAAGGGGCTGGAGCTGGGGAAAACCCAGAGTCCGCAGAGCATGGAGCTGGGATCGCTGACCCTGCACGGGGCCTACAGGCCCAGAGATCTCCAGAGAGAGGTGTCCCACAGCCCACAGCGGTCTGCCCTCAGTGAGTCACGCTGCTGGGAGAGGAAACATGTCGCATGTTGTGGTATTTGACACCCTTTGTGTTTCTGGTTTGCCACGGTAACAGGCTGTCCTTCATTTATTAAAGCTAACATTTGTAGCTCTATGGAGCAAAGTTTTTAAGAGTGAAAGGTCTACACAAAGTGGCTTCAAACTTTAAAGAAGTGTGTACAGAATATGATCAAATATAAAGCCTGAAACTGCCTCAAAGACAATTAATTGGTAAGGATGTTATAGATGACACTGTGAGCACCAAGGGGAATATTTGTGTACAAGTATACGGGGACATTTTCCTAGTCACTACGATAACATAAAGCTCATTTGGGACAAAAAAAACAAAAACAAAAAAAATCTGTCCTCCATTCATTGTCTATGTTTTAGAGTTACCTCTCTGATTTCTGGCTTCGAGAAAGAGTAGCCAAGCCCTTAAAATAACTTATTGGAAGTGGGTGGCGTTCCCCTTTAAAAACATCATATGTTGCATCGAAAGCAATGCATTTTACATTTCTACTTGTTTGTAACCCTGTAAACAGATGAAGAAGAAGGGAATTTAGCAATAGCACCAATAGCCAATCTGAATTAGTAGATGCATATAGAAACTAGTACCACCTGCAGTGCCCAATTGACAGAAAGTAATTAATGCTTGGCAACAAAATGGGCAGGAGTTGTGTATATATAAAGCAGGAATTGTGCGTAATATCACTTTAAATGTGCTGAAGAAACAAACAGAGGAGAAACCCCTTGTTTTATTTGTCTTTCTCCTTCCTCCTTGACCTGTGTGTTTTTGGTCTTCAGGTTTCCTTGGAGACGGCGATGTGGTCACCCAGGCCATCCATGACGCCCAGCAGCTCCTGAGGGGCCACAGCACTGCCGGGCGAGAGAGGGATAGGGAGAGAGAGAGAGACGGCGGCGGGAAGATGGTGAGCTGATGCCCAAACCGCACAGTCCGCACACACACTCACAAGGCTTCTGTTCGAAGTGCTTTTAGACATGCACTGTGTTAGGAAAATATGATGGCAAATGGACATTTATTTTACATAAAAGTCACAAAGGCTTTTTTCACATGTTCTTGCCAGATTTCATCCCTCTCTCTTTCTTTTATTCCTTTTTTATATTTCATGCAAATATCAAACAAATGAAATGTGTCTGGTTGTAATTGAGAAAAGTTTCATTTTCACAGATACACAAATAATCCTAGCTCATGAGCGATTTTTGGCTCACTATTCCTTTCTTTATGCTTAGAACTACAAACAAACACCTGCGCCAGAGGTACTTCCTACATTAAGTGATGTTTTTGGCTGCTTCGGGGGCAACGGAAACAAGCAGTGAACACAACATTGACATATAATCTCCTTTTATGTTGATAAGGAGATCATTGCAGCAGTGATTGAGCAACGCTATCATCCTTTTTTTCAGTCGCGTTTCTGACCACCTGATGAATGTAAGTCAGATATTCACTGTCTTTAAGCTCTGATAGTCCCTACAAGCTGCTCTACTATGTTTGTCAGATAGTAGCGAACTGAAGCTATGATTTTTATCGGCCTCAAAAATAATGGGAAGAAGGTGTCTGCTACACCTACAAGTAGGTTCAGAAGACTGTTAGCATAAATACAAGAGGAATACATCGACCTCTAGTGGCCGTAGTATTTATGACAGGGACAAAGGAGGAAGTCGTGCGACAAAGTCTGCGTAGGTAGGAGTTCAGAGTGGGCAGACGGGACAGAAAAACACAAGACTTTCACCCAGTAGACCTTAGTTGGTGTCCTGTCTAAAACCAAAAACTCTTATTTTAGGTTACATTTATATACTTAAGTTGCATAACAAACTATCTTATTTGAAACCAAACCGTGATGTTTTTTTAAACCTAACCAAGTGGTTTTATGCCACTTTCACAACAACATTATGTGGGTAGTAATGACCACAAATAACGCCCATTCATCTATCTGATAACATTGGACATGGGAGCCATAAGCAACGCCATGAGAGTGAAACAAAGGATTAAAGTTGCATGTCATATAAAACTCCTCTTTGTAGGTTCATCACTACGAGCGACCCTTTTAACATCCTCACATTGTTTCCACACTGTCGATTAATACATCGGAAGTATGAAAAATATCTTTAAAGTTAATCCACACCTGTCGGACAATCAGAATTCTCAGGGGACATAAGTTACATTTACATAATGGACACCTGTTTCTGAATGACAAAAAGCCATAACTGTACTTCCACATTTAACGTCTTGCAGAATTGCCATAAAATTGCATTTTAATAATTTCACCACTGAAATTCTGAATAGTTTGATTATGTTACGATTATACAGAAAAAGGCCAGAGTATCATCAAAGAAAAATGTCAAACCTTAACGTAATTAGCTGGAGTTTGTCTAACGCAAACTTGCTTCCTCTGACTGACAAGGAGGGGTCAGGGGTCACAGTCGGGTTTAGGGTTACAGGGAGTCATGCTTCTCCTGAGGATTTGACCAGCTGTAGGGTAACCACGCACAGAAGCTCATTGTCACAGCTCAGTGTTGCCTTCTGGAAAATATACACTGTGTGGAAAAAAAGGACAAAGAAGTTATGTGTCTGTTGTTTCTATTAATAGTAATTGAAAAGGGGCTTTGATTCAGTGTCCCCTGACAAAGATGTGATCGACCGCTCTTCCTCTTTGTGCGAGAGCAGCCGTGTGCGTCGGAGAAAAAGCACAAAAATGTTTGCACACAACGACTTCAGTGTGGCGCAAAATTGTATATCTCATGTAGATCTCGTTGTTTATAAGAGCCATTAAAGCATCCTCAACGTTACAATTTCCTATCTGAAAACCCCTGGGTGTTACTTTTTTGTGTTGGTACTTGTAAAAATCGTCTTCTATTCTGGTCTCCTGGTTTTTGCAGCTTTGGTCTGAGCCTCGTCCCGGAGCAACAGCTGTTGCAGCCTCACAATAACCACAAAGGCCTCAGTGTGGCATTGACTGAGCCACCTGCCCTCTCTCTCTCTCTTTGTCCACAATACTACTGTACTCTGTGGCTCTCCTCCTCCTCTCCTCCATTATCCTGCTCCATCTCGCCTCCGCTACCGCCGCTGCTTTAACACCGATACTGATGACTGACCTATTTTGGTATTGCTCTCCACCGAACGGGGGATCAATCATGTTATTACAGCACGGGGGGGATGGATGATAGATACGCCGACGGTGTGGTAGTTTACATTCCCCGACTTCTCCTCCCCTTCACCTCTCCTCCCTCAAACAATAAACACCATTCTTCCTTCCCTTGTCATTCCCTTCCTTTGCATTTACAGCTCTGCATTTAAACAGCAGCTGATATGGTGAGCGTGCAGTGTCTTTACCTTAAATAGTGCTCTGTGAAACACACACACACACGCGTGCTTTGAACACACCCCTTAAACATGCGGTTCATTTTTTTTTTTACTGCAGCCGGAGTTCAAAACTGCCTCTTTGTGTTGGGGTGTGAGTATTTCTTTGACTTCATCTGTCTTTGTCTTTCTTTGTGTCTTCAGGAGTATAAAGATTCTCCCCGCAGCGAGAGAATCTGTCACTCCGAGCGGGGCGAGGACCACCTCAGCAGTGACTCCGAGGGTAGGTGTCCCCGGAGGAGCCTGTTTGTTAATAATGAGGGCCTTCTTCATTAATGTTTAAAAACTCTTGGTAACACTGTCAACAACGCCCATGTCTATAATGCATTATAAACATGCTTGTAATGCGTCATAATCTGCTTGTAGCTCTGTGTAATTATAGTTAGAACATAAATATTCATAATTATTTATAACAGTACTCATAACACATTATAAAGAATTTCATAAATGCTTACAAGGTCAAGTAGCGTTAAACTTCATAATTGTCACTCATTAACATTTACTTTTCCAAGTACCAATGTGAATTATAATTATCATAGCTGTAATACATTGTCTTTTATTAACGCATAATAATTACTGTTATAATGGGTTGTAATATTATTATGAGTTAGTCTATGTGGTCATTACATATGTACTAGAGCGCTACATACTTACTAACGTTGTTACATTCGTACTAACGTAGTTATGTATTAACATAGCTACATACGTACTAAATAGTGACGTAGTTACATAGGTACTAATGTAGCTACATACACACTAACATAGTTATGTACTAAGGTAGTTACGTACTAACATAGTTACATAATGTTCTAATGTAGTTACATACGTGCTAACGTAGTAACATACTTATAGTTAAATGTTCAAAAGTAGTTTCATATGCACTAATGTTGTTACATATGTACTAACGTAGTAACGTACAAAGGTACTTAGTTATAAAATAGTTACGTACTTGCATAGTTACATAAGTACTAACATAGTAAAGCTCTAAAAATGTTAAATACGCACTAATGTAGTTACATACATACTAACGGGGTCATGTACTAATGTAGTAACGTACGTATATAGTAATGTAGGGATGCACTTAGCTTAAAATAACTCAACATGTCGACTATCCGATTTATTACGGGACAGGAACAACAGTCTCTTGGGTGAAAGTCCTGTGTTTGTTTGACCCATGTATCCACCCTGACTTTGTTCCTCTTAAAACTACGTCACCTGACTTCCTCCTTTGCCCCCCTCATAATTACTAGGGCCACTAGAGTTTTTCCGCCTAAAAACAAACTAAAATATGGGCGTAACAAGCTCCTTGCCCAGACAACCGATACGATTTTTGGTGATGGTGGCTTGAAAAAGGTTAACAACAAGAATGAAAAGAGACATATTTAAGGTGGAATGAGTACTATATCCCAAAGCCAGCAGTTTGTAGTGGACCTCTCACTGTAGCCCTCTTTCCTGTAGGTGCCCTGCCTGTCTCTGGCCAAGGCAGCTACGTCGAGGTGCGACCCCCTCCCTCCTCGGGACACATAAAGAGACCCATGAATGCCTTCATGGTGTGGGCCAAGGACGAGCGCAGGAGGATCCTGCAGGCCTTCCCCGACATGCACAACTCCTCCATCAGCAAGATCTTGGGTGAGCCTTGCACGGGGTAGGGGTGGGTGCCTCTATTCTGAGACGTTGCCTCGCATATGTGAAGGCACCAACAGCCACCTGCTCGTCCCACTAGACACACACACACACACACACATACACACACATATTGGCCCGAATCCCTTTCCTTGGAACAAACATTTACATTCCATTCCACTATTGATGAGAGCTTGTTGTTGGGAGCAACCACAAGGACACACACAGACAAAAATAAACCATTAATCTACTAAATAAAGTGTATTACTAATTACTATTTAAATACCTCATCTCAATCTACAGAAATTAGTTATGTCCAATACACTCACACAATGCTGGGATCATTAAGATCCATGACGTGCCGGTTTTCACACCAATTGTTAACTCAAACATGTCCGGGTGAAGATGTGTCAACGACACCTTTACACAAGAACAAGGAACTTAACCAATCAAATCAGCTTGATCTTTGGTCTAATATAAATATACAAAATGTGCATCCTCATTTGCCATGACAAAATCATAATCGCAACTTTTTTTAATAAGACCATGATTATGCCACATTAATGAAAATGTACTGTACAAATGATACATTTGAAAGGAGAAATATGCAATCTTCCTTTAACAAATTAAACCTAGGTCTCAGACTTTGAGTACTTGTTGCTTACCGAGTTGGTTTGGCTGAAGATAAAGATATAGGTTAGAGTTTTTGTCCGGCAGTTAACAGAGCAGAACATTTTCACAATGTTAATTGTCACATGGAAAATAAAAAAATCAATTTGCCATTGCAAAGTGAGCGTATTTTTTCTGTATGAATCTGCCTGTAATTAAATGTCTGAGTTCACAGACTGGTTGGGAACCTTTACAATTCAATATAGATGTGGTTAAAAATGGTGTTATTTAAAGAGCTGTCTATGCAGATTCAGCTTAGCTTTAAAAAAATGCTTTCATTGGCCCAAACAAAACTAACAGTCAAACCTAAATAAACCTTTTAAGCATGCTCTCATCCCAACCCTGACTTGCTGTTGGAACTCGTCTCCTCTGTGCATTCACTCTTTGCCCTCGTCCCCCCTAACGCGTCTTTGTCCTCAGGCTCCAGATGGAAGGGCATGTCCAACCAGGAGAAGCAGCCCTACTACGAAGAGCAAGCGAGGCTGAGCCGGCAGCATCTGGAGCGCTACCCGGACTACAAGTACAAACCCCGGCCCAAACGGACCTGCATCGTGGAGGGGCGGAGGCTGCGGGTGGGCGAGTACAAGGCCATGATGAAGAACCGCCGGCAGGAGCAGAGGGCGACCTACACGCACAGGTAGATGAACCAGCTCGGCTCATGAGATAAAGCCAGAGCTTGTCCCTGGCAGTCATCATTTACACTTCCTTCCATTGACAGGAGTTCTCTGCACCTCCACACATCTCAGACAATGCTGCAGCTTCCAAAGCTCTGCTTTTATTCTCCAAAACACAAACAAAAGTGGAGTATTGATACCGCAGCTGTGCTGTTTTTTCAGTCCGTCCTCGGCGATGAATAGCATCCCTCGCCATTGTTCCTCGCTAACTCCTCCAACTAGTTAAGGTGGAGGAGTAGGGAGGATTGAGCTGTTACGAGTTGGTTTTCTCCTTTGCGTCACAGATGCACTCAATGTCTTTTAGACTCCTTTTAGAAATGAAACGTCAATATCAGAATGTCACGACGGCCTTGGACTCATTTCTGCTCAGTTTTTATTCAACCAGTTTTCTCCAGAGTTTCTGGAATAATTTAAAGACCATCATATTTTTATTTTCTTATTTGTAGGTGTGTCTGTACTGGACATTGTCAAGCTAAGTGCTTAAGAAAATGTATTTAAGCTGCAAATTTGGTTTGTTTGTGTTGCTTCCACCAGTTGTTAGTGGCACATGAAACACAACTGGCAGCTAAGTGACTGATTGGGCCTTTCCTGCTAGAAAGCACAATGGGAATCATATTTCACTTTTCACTTTTTTCTTTATACACAAGCTTGTACTTGTGAGCAAAAAACGTATCTTTAATGTGCTTCACCTAACATTTTCTATAGGAATAATGAACAGGCAGTTTAACATTTTTCTCCTCTTTTGAAAAAATTTGAAAATATTGCACAATATCATCATAGTTAAAGCCTAAAAATGTCAGTTTGACCAAGATAATAAACAAATTTGGGAATACTTCAGCTTAGAATCACCAGTATGCAATGTTATATATAACTCTTTTTTTTTTTTATCATAATAGCTCCAACTGTCACTATGTCACAATGAGAAAGTGTGTGAAAACACTCAAGCAGAAACTAAGCACCGCCCACCTGCTGGAGCAAACTTTCTGATTGCCAGCTGCGTCAGAGACTCCTCTGCTCTGATTGGTCGCTTTTGTTCGGCCACAGAGGATTCTTGCCAAAGCCATTAGGAGAAGTAAAAGGACTTGATGTTTTCACACATTATCTGTCTTGTGTGTATCTATCTGGATATTATTATTATAGTTATTTCTATAAAAGTTCCCAACTGAGGCTTTAACCTCCATCATATCAGCAAACTGACGTATCAATAGCAACAACTGAAGTATTAGTATTTATTATCTTATTGTACTTGTCCCTTCCCGTCTCTCCAGTCAAACAGAACCACAGCAGCTCCACTACTCCCACGGTGACGTCCAGTACCCGGGCGGTGCCGGCTCCGTCTCCGTGGCCACCGTGCCCTTTCACCCGGCGCTGTTGGAGCACTACCTGCCGCAGGTCCCCCAGACGCTGCGTCGAGTGGAGGGCCAGCCCACGCCCACCTCCCTGCCCCGAGAGAGGGAGAGGGAGCGAGAGAGGGAGCGCCCTCCGTACAGCGAGGGAGAGGAGAGCGACGGGGGAGAGAGGAGCGAAGGGGAACTGGTGCTCCTGACGGACTGAAGCTGGGGGGTGGGAGAGGAAAAAAAAGAAAAATGGAGGTGAGGGATGAGAGGAGAAGGGTGCCCTGAGTTGATTGACAGTCAGAGGAGAAAGATGGACGGAGGGTAAGGGGAGAGATTGAGTTTTTTTTAAGAAATCACCCTCTGTTGGGACAAAAGTGAAGAGATTTTGTCGGGAAAAGGTTGCTCCCTTGTACATTAGCTGTTTTTCAGTGAAACGCTGCCCCACACACACACACACACACACACACACACACACACACACACACACACACACACACACACACACACACACACACACACACACACACACACACACACACACACACACACACAGGCAAGCTCTTATCTTACTCATTTCCCTTCATAGACATTTCACCAGCTGCTTTGTTTTAGAATACAGAACATAGAATGTTTCATCGTTTAATCCCTCATGCTCCTAGTTTTTCCTCCCCTATTTGCCTTTTGATAAAAGAAATGTCCCCGTGGGTAAAAGTTTAGACAGAATCCCTGTTTTCACCTGTTGGACAGCAGAGTAACTTCTCTGCTGTTGGAGCAACAGGCCAGAGACGGAGCTGTTTGTCATCAGCATGTCAGTACCGTCCCCTGCTGGGGAAGGCTGGTTATTACTAAATGAAAACACCCAGAGGAGAGTTCCTGTCTGCTTTAATTCTTACACAAAAAGTCATTTTAGTGTTGAGTTACTCCCATTTTTTTAACTCTGTTTTTTATAATATAGATTTGTGATCTCTAATAACCCCCTGATGACATCATGGGGGTCATTTTTCAGACTCTGGTAGGGATCCTGATGGAGCCACAGAAGATATTTAACAGCTGTTTTCACTCCTCATGACAAGTAAACTGAACTTAATGTGTAAAATTGCCATTTAACAAATTCAATTCTCGACCATTTTTAAGATAATACAATATCTCTTTAAAGGCAAGGCAAGTTTATTTGTGTAGCACGTTTCACACATGAAGGTAAGTGTGAAAAAAGCATCGATCTATTAAAAAGCTAGTTAAAGAATAGAAACTTTTAATAGGTGAGGGATTTCTCACTGCACCCTAAATGTTTACAACAAAAATAGTTTTTCCAAAGTTGGATCCCAGACAATGTAGAGTAAATCAACAATCTGACCCTCCTTTTCGTCTTCATCCCCTATCCCACTGTTCAGTTGAGCTGTTCTGTATATGCTGTATTTGTGTGTCTTTTCAGTTCCCTCTTCACAACATGGTGGGTTGACCTCAGGCTCACCCTATTTTTTATTTTTATTTTATACCTCTGTGTTTGCATTTTGAGTGTTAATTGATTGTTGTGTTGAGCACCTCCTATCCCTGTATCCAAAAGGTTATTTGGTGTTTTTTTTGGCTGCTTTTGAGATGCAGCTTCCTGCCACACTGCAGAAAAATATTTGCATACGTCATCTTACACATTCAGTTTTGAAAAACGACTTTCAGGAATTTTACAGCAAATCGTAATTTTCTTGGTACAAGCGCACCAAGGCCTTGTTCCAAGATGTTGACATTCTGATGTTTCTCTCGCATTTTACTGATGATGCGCTGGAATGCAGTAACAGCCTCAAATATTTTATGAATAGGCTAACTGCTGTCATCTTATTTCATCAATATCTTTCCCTGTACCTGATTCATCTAACAGAGAGACAAATCAATCCCAAATCACATGTCACATGGGAGCGGAAGCTGATCATTGGTAGCATGAACTTGGTAGCATGTGGCTACTACAGAGAAAAAGTAAATGAATGGTTATAAGCTCTGGACAATAGTACCCAAGGTGAAAGAAATGGAAATATAAACAAAAGTTTCGGGTTGACTGAATGAGAACACAGAAACCAAAACCATCCACTGGTCCTCAGCAGAGCATTTAAAGAGAAAGTCCTGTCAACGGAAGTTCAAAATGCTTGATCATCACGTAGACTTCAGTAGATCCTGGAAGTACTTGGCGGCCAATTTGAATGCATAGAAATCGGTAAAACAAATAGACAGAACTGCGATTTACAATATAAATATAGAACGACATATGTATGTAATTGCATCGATGTTTTGTTTTGTTTTAAGTAACTTGTGCTTTCAATCTCACATAGTTCCTCCAACATCCTTCTCCCATATCCATCACTTATAAATCAGCTGAGCTTCAACATAATGCAGACAGGCAATAATCAACAGAGTCACAAAGCCTAAAATAACTCAACCCTATTTTAGGTTTTTGTTTAGTGTTAAGAAGTCTCAAATATGCATTCTAAAGTATCACAAAATATCTCTCTTACTTATTATCGTTTACAGTTTACAGCTTTGTTTTAATGGCTCTTACTACAAAGTTTAAATGCTCATTCCATCACCTACATCCACAAATCTGCATTCACACGGGTAAGAGTTAAAAGCCAAAATGTTATATTTAGCTAATAAAATATGACATTCAATATTAATATTTAGCCTTTATCCCTCTAATACACGTTTGATAGAATGGCCTAAAGAAAACCCAATTTACAATCATAGACTGATTTTGCTGTTTACCGTGTTGCTAATTTTATCCAATGCGGTTCATTAGCTTTATCTGTAATAAGTTAACATTCTCTAAATCTACTAATTTAATGGTGGAAAATCCAATGACATGCTGTAATTCACATGCTTTCAGGTGTGTGATAATACAAAATATTTTTCTTTAAACATCTTACCTGTTAAAAGTCAAATCCCAAACGGTCCATTCCACTGCTACTCTATGGCGCTGCTGGTATACGCTGCTAACTTTTGGAATCGTTTGAGAGGCTACATGAGCCGCCATTGCGGGTCCATTAGAGAGAACGGAGATGATGGGATTCTCTCTTTAGAGGTCTCTGTCCTTAGTAAATGGTTGGCTATGGTGCTTTCTGCTAACGATTTACCTCCATGCTAACACTTAGCATACGCTGCGTGCTTTGATAGTAAGAAGAATAAAGTTTGATTGTAGTAGGTTTAGCTAATAGCATGTTACTATTAGCTAAAAAATACATAGCAAGTTGCTATTATCCTTTTGGAAGCTGTGGCTAGCACTTCAGAGCACACGGATAGTTTTGGTGTCTTTGTTCTCATCACTCAATAACCACATTGACCAATATGACCCTTTAACAAAAACATAATGTACCTTAATAACACTGGGGTCAATCCACCTTTAGCTACTGCAATGGTGACAAATCAAAATGGCGGTTAAAAAGACACATTTCAGACATCGGGGTTTAGGGCTCATCCTTTACAATCAGGGTCAGGGCTGTGTAGAGTAAAGTTACGGCTTTTGTGCACAGAGGTGAATATGAGAGGAAAAAATGTTTTATCTTATTTTAGCGGAGACTTGCTGAGGAGTCACCTGTCGTTACCCCTGCTGATGTAAATATAGAAAGAGACTTTATTTTGTTTATAAGAGCCTGTGTAATTTAAAGGTGTACGTTTCTCTATGTTTTCAGAGTTTTGTGTTGTTGTATTTTTGTTTTTTTCTTGAAAGACAATAAATTGGTTGTGCTAATAATGTTTTGTGTGTTCTTTTTTTTTTTTAAGTATGTCTGAGTGTGTTTAACACAGGACAAACCTCATGGATTAATCATGATGGAAAAATCTTAATAAATCAACATGCAATATTTTAAAAGTGTTGGTCTTAACTAGCCATGCACAGGTGTAACTAATCACACTAATTACAGCTGTACTCTTTAGCACTGTACATGTTGTCTCAGTGGAGCTGACTCACCTGAATGGATCACAGTTGTAATTAGTGTTGATTAGTTACACCTGTGCTGTCCGGTCTTTGGAGGGAAGAGTTAGAAAATGGAACAGGACAACATGTGATGCTTTCGTTGCCGCTTTGTCCTAAGGCAGTTGTATTGAGTTTGCTGATCCTTGAACCTATCGCCAAGTGCAAATATCATTAGTTGCCTTCAGCGCTTTCTTACAGAAATGTCCTTTGGTTTAGGCAACAAACCTATTTGGTTAGGTTAACTTAAAGTTCATGGTTTGGGTTAAAATAAAACCCTTTTTGGCAGGAAGCCCTGTGAGCTCTTTAATCGGCCTGTCATTACTGATTAGTTGACAATTCCTTTAGCTTGGCATAAAAAAGCAAATGGGTATTTTGCTAGTTCATTTCTAACCTAACCGGGCATTGCGGCTTTGCAACTTTTAAATAAGTGTTAGTTTAGAGACCCTAGCATGGTTTCCTCCCAGGGTCAACTCTCCAGTATTTCTTCCTTTTTTAATATCTGTTTCTGGCACTGTACAATGTTTATAAGCCCTACAACTGTAAAAGTCTGCTTTTTTTTACTTGGACACAAAAAAAAAGCTATACTCATATCCGCTCGCTCCTCATCCTCCTAAGTGAGTGAGAGATGGAGAAAAGTGTCCAGAATGCATGAAACTTTAACATTCATTCATTCATCTTCCGTTACCGCTTATCCAGTTAAGGGTCGCGGGGGTGCTGGAGCCGATCTCAGCTGTCATTGGACCCTGAACAGGTCGCCAGTCTATCACAGGGCCGACATATAAAGACAAACAACCATTCACATCCACACCTAGTCATCAATCAACCTAAGCTGCATGTCTTTGGACTGTGGGAGGAAGCCGGAGAACCCACGCTTACACGGGGAGAACATGCAAACTCCACAAAGAAGGCCATCTAGCCCAGGAATTGAACCCGGGCCCCTCTTGCTGTGAGGTGACAGTGCTTACCACTACACCACGGTGCAGCCCCAAACATTGTTTCAGTTAATTTTACAACTTTTTAAGTAGCTGAAATAAAGTCACTGAATGCTGTTGAATCAAGATCCAAATAGATGTTTACAAATAATAAATCTACTGTATTTAACGCCTTTTCAAGTGCAAATCCAGAAACCATTACTGGAACAGATTGTGTTTGATTAAAAACTACTGCTTTTCATGAAAGGTGGCCGACGGTTGTTAAATTGATGCCTATCATGAAATTACAAAACAATGGCACAAAGATAACAGCGTCATGTAACTTGGAGACATAGGGCTCAGGTCCTGGTGGTTCCTTATAGTAGTAGAAATGATTGGAGAATTAAGATGGGCACTTTGACTACAGTTGTTCTCTCCACTTATTGATTGGATAACATTAAAGAAATTCATTCACCAGAAATTGCAATTACATGCAAAGCTCCACGTCAGGGATGTTAGGAGTCATCACCATACTAAACTCTGTTTTGGCCCCCGTGTGTGCTGGCAGGATGTCCCCCAGCACAAGTTTCCTCCTTCCTTCCTTCCTTCCTCCTGCTAAGGCCGAGGCACCAGGTCACTTGGCACGGAGAAGCAAACAGGAGGTCAAAAGGAGAACGTTTTTTTTTTGTTTTTTTAATGGATTCCCAGAACTTTTTAAGAGCGAACCAATGAAAAGCAAACAGACAAATTTTTATTTATTATTCTATACATTTTAATGGAAATTTTTACTGACAACTGTTAAATCATTCTTCTTGCCCCTCCTACAGAGGGGAGAAGGATCACTGTACAGTAAGCTTTTCACAGTATTTCTTACAGTATTTACATCCTCCATCTCGTCTCCTTTAGCAGTTGAATGAGCACATTTACAAAGTCACATCTGCGAGCTGATGCCGGGTCCCTTTAGGCAGCGCTCAAAGCACTTTACAAAAAGTAAATATCAGCATACAAACGGGAAAAAAAAAAAAAAACAGTTATCTGTACAGTGTTTCTTCAAATTAAGTTAGTACACTCACACACAAAAATAGTTAATCTCAAATGAACTGCAATGCAAACCCTCTGAAGCTTACCATTTTGGTATGATTAGAAAAGAGCAAAAGAAGAAAGGTGCGAAATGCAACGTTAGATGCAGTCAATAAATAAACCCTGTTATACGGCTTTAAAACACCACATAAGGCCCAATGTAAAGTGAACAGTAGATTCAGACTGACGTCTGGGATACTAGAGGTGTCCAAAAAAAAAAAGAAAAACACACATGGAAAGTTAATGCATGGACTTTTAACACGTTGTCAATGACTTCACTGGATGCCAACACCAACTTCTTGTTTGGCTCATTTTTCATCTTACCCACTGTGCAATTGTCAACAAAGTAATCCTAAATAAGAAATAAGAAACAAGAATTTGAAGGTATATCGGCATACATAGTGCAACTAAGCATTTGTAGACTAAAAAAAACAATCAAGGTCATGTGATATCATTTTTAACTTAAGATTTAGTTAGACAAAGCGTTTCTAAACAGTTTTCTAGCTTTTTGCTCTATAACAGATGTCCACACATCTATTCCCATGGCAACTGAGCAGTCTCCAGCCACTAGCTGCAGCTAGTCAGTCCATGGTCAATTGTTGTTACCATAGACTGAGCCATTCCAGCGCTTATTACTGTGGGATACCGTAGGCGAGGACTGATCTGATGCATACTGGGATTTTTCTTTCCAAATCAGCACATCATCTGGGTATTTTTGACATACTGTATATTCTGCTTTTGTTTGCATGCTACATTTGGGCCAAATTATTACATAATGCTAGCATAGTATGTGGTTTCCAATACCAGAACCATGGGGCATGGGAATTTGAAAAGACCCCAAAAAGCTAGTAAGTGAACATTGAGCTGAAATCGCTTCGATTTAGTTGTCCTCCAGTGCTAGTTTGTGAAGAGTAACTCAATGCCTACCAAACATTTCGTAGTGGTTTAATTTTCTCACTTAGCTGCAGTGATGTAGATGTGTACTTTGTACACTGTGATGTCACTGTTAGGTATGTTTACAGATGCTTACAATTTATAACTAAAGAAGGCAGTTAAAAACACTGCTTTTTAGCATGGAGTTTCTCTTTAAAGACATGTCAATCATTCTGAGAGTGGCAGAAGCTAATGTTTTGAATGTTGATGGCGGGGCCACATTTGATTGTGGACTGTGCCTTTAACATACTGTATAATTACTAGTGTCCATGTGGTTTTCAGTGCAAGGATGAGGGTACTTCAGTAGTTTTACAATAAAGTGTTTGTGACACAAGTTGAATCCTTCAGAATACACACCAGACTAAAATATTTCGTTAACACAGAGATGATTTTGGTACCAAACTTTTTCAAGTAATATAAATACAACACAGTGGGTAGGGTGACCAATGTGGAAAACGGCTGCTAAGATATGAGCCCACTTCTAACAGAGAGCAACGTTTTTCAAGGACAAGCTCAATTCTGTGTGGAATGTGTTTTCAGTTCAACCCTACATTTAGCTGGTAACATCACTGACTGCTCCAGATGTACTTTCTAAGTAAAAACAAAATAAACCTGCCCATTTTGTCTTCCAAAACCCCAAATGGTGTCAAAAGATTGAGTTCCACTCATGGTCAGTTTCCGCTATTAAGAGGATGGAGAAATTAATTTCTTTTAATCCAGGCTGAATTCCTACAAGGGTATTCGGATTGTGCGTACAAGCAGCAAATTCACTAATTTGGCGTTTGTCTAAAATTCCAAGCAGATTACTCCACCATTAGTCCACTAAAATAAGGGCCTCTTGATTATCCTAAAATGAAAAATGCACCACTGATGTGGGTGATTTAAGACTGGTACCTTTTTACTCCCAATCGTGTCAGCATACGAGTACCCCTCTCGCTAAGTGACTCTCAAACCCTCTTGAAAACTTGTTTTTAGGTAAACTGTTGTGACTGGTACCATCAGTTAGTGTCTCTTCTGCTGCTGCTCACTCTGTAAATTATTAAGCCGATCTGTTACATGAGACCTGCAGCAGAGGACAAAGTTCAGGGCTCGGTGTCTCCCCCTGCTGTGTCTCAGAGGGGCCGGACATCCCGCAGAGTGAGTGGGTGACGGAGAGGACACGGCCCATTTTATGAAGCCCAGCATGGACAAACAGCTTCATAGGAATATATCATCAGGAGCACACATTCATTCGTAAATGAGTTGCGTTTATCAGTCCAGTTGGATCATATCAGTTATTGCCACTCTTCAATCGAAAATGGAAATCAAGCTTGTCCAATGTGTTGTTACGCAGCTTTTCTTTGTCATATATCCTTGTAACATAAATATATATGAGTATTGGAAAAACTGGGAACTGATCTCTCTATTTCTATATTTTACATTTCATAGATTATACAATTAATTGGGCTTTCATCTTCAATGTAAACCCATCTGTCACTGTTAGACGCTCAGAGCAACGGAGGTAGTAGAGAGCCAGGATGTCCTTTAAGGGCGTGAGGGAGAGTTTGGTTGATGGGTCGAACAAAGACAAGGTGGAGAGGGGGCGGCATACGTGTCATAAGTGAAACCAAAAAGTCAAACTATTATTTTACCCATGACGTTATGTGACGCTACGTCACTGAGTCACTGCATCACTAGCTTAAGTTATGTAACTTAAGTATCATTTTCCAACCCTAACCAAGCAGTTTTGTGGTCCTTCAGCTAGCTGCAACCGTTGAACTATGTTAATCATGTATTACAACATTAACAAAGTACGAACCATATGTGTTAAGATACTATGCAAAAGGTAGGGCCTTCTGCCCAAGTGACAAAATATGACCAGTAGGGAAGAGATGACATTGGTGTGTCAGTTGCCAGGCTTTTCCATCTAAGTGAAAGTTGATATCATGACAGCAGCGAGGACACTTCATAACCACGTCCTGCCTCTAATTGAAAGCTACACTTGATCTGACCCCAGATATATCTTACGCAATGTCCAATTATGGAACATAAATTGTCTCCAAATCTGGGATGTAAATGGAATACAGTGTGTGGGGCCTGATAGCAGGCTCTGGTGTATAAGATGGCCTGAGGAACACCGTTATGGGAGGAGATCTGAGGGAGTAAAGCGCAGAGGGAGCACACGCAGGAGGGCATGAGAGGGGAGGAAGGGCTGCAGTGGGGGGAGGGGGGGGGAGGTGACGGAGGTTGTGATTTTCCAAGAGGTCTGGAACGTCTAAATGGAAAGTTAAACGAAGCGATGCGCTGCAACCATAAAAGTCAAGTAGGTGGAAAACGCACACGGAGGTCAGAGTGACAGAGTAACACAGGCTCCCCTCATTTTTTTTTTACCCAGCATCCACCTGCTTCCTGTCACTTCCAGATTCAACACGAAGCCACGCTCACTAAAGCAAACCGAAGAGCTGTTTCACCTGAGATGTTAAACAATCCGTCTCCACACCAATAAATAAAGTCACATTTAGCTACTCTCTAGCACCGATTGCTGTAACACAACAGTTACGCAACCTACAGCGAGTCCTTGAAAAGCTTCTCCTTTTGCCGTTCCGCACACCCGCCGCCTGGTAGTTTCCTTCCTAGGGGAAAAGTCCACTAGTACACAAAAAAAGTTTGTTTCACATTTCAATTAGCAGCAGCAGCAGTTTGCTTGGAGTTAATACAAGATGATCTGACAAAAAACAAAGAAAAGAATCAAGAGGAAAGACGACGGAGTACTGCCCCCCCAGTTTTTGATGCACAGGTGATTTCTGGGTGCAGTGCAGAAAAACTGCAGCTACAAGCACTTAGCATCAAAGACAGGGCAAAAAAAAAAAGGAAAAAAAAAAGTGTTAAACTATCTGCAGACAGAAGGAGGAATGCTCTCATCACACACACACCACATACAAAAATGTGAGGGAATCCCAAGTGAAATGTCTGCGTAGTCAGTTTCTAACCATAATGAGGCCGTGGCTTTGAGCCATAGATACAGTGCAGAATCAGCTATCAGTTAGTTTCAGCATCAAACTCCTCTTTTAGCGTCTTGTCCCTCTTTTGACCTTCATTACGGACGTTGTGGAACATTTTGGGCGCCAGAGTATCGGGACAAGACGCGAGTCTCTACCCTAAACTCAAGACGGCAGTGCTCACTACGCCTTGTTCAGTCGTCCCAAAGAGGGAATGCAAGACGCCTGGGTTTTTTGAGGGGTAAATTAAGATTAACATACGCAGGTGCACACTCACACACGGAACCCAATGGGAGTTTTTTATCATTCTCAAGCTAGAGCTTGGGACAGCGAGGAGCTAAGTTGGAGCATTGAAGGAGTGACCGCTGCTGGTTGCAGAAAAAAACAGGATGCCGTAGACCGAGCAGCAGCCCGTCAACAGCTGGTCCACGCCGAGAAGAGTGCACGGCGTAAAAAGGCCCGTTACACCCTCCCGTCTTCTCTCCCTCTCCTCTCATTCTGGGATCTGCAGGGCCATGAGCGCAGGTTTGGTCTCGAAGTACTGGTTGAAACGCAGCACGGCGTACCTGAGAGACAGAAGAGCAAAGAGTTGCTGATGGCACAGAAAGAGGAAATCCAGCCTCAAGTATGAATTCACCTCACTCTGTGTGTGAGGGAATTGTAAACTAGAAGGATGTGCATGTTTTTCCGTATTCAAAAAGTGGACAAAATGTGTCAAATGTATAGCTGACACATGTTGATACAAAACATGTTCTTCCTATAGATAAAGTTGATTTATTTTTCTCTTGATTACATTCAACAGTTGGGAAGACCCATTGAGCCCCCCCCTCTAGCTGCTGAACTGAAGTGAAATCATATCCACACCTGTATTGCCCGCCCACGCACACGTTGCACCAATCAAATTACAGTACTGACATTGTAAGAAATTCCCGCTTCCAGGAGAACACTTATGTAGAGGGCGATGTCCTGGCAGTAAAATAAATGAACTTTTATTCGACCAATGTGGTCATATAAAAGTATTTTGTGATATACTTTTCATATGAGCAGAATGACCCAACACAAACTGCAGCACATTTACAAAACAGCCAACTCTGGACGGGTAAACAACAATAACTATATAATCCATAGTCATAGTTTCATTACAAAGACCTACGTGTGTACAGCGTTCTGGACGACAATAAGTTTGACTGGTACTGGCTTCGCCGCAGAGAGGCTGTTCTCCACTGCTGGACACTTAACGATAGTAACAGCACACAGTGATTTTGGCTGAACGGAATAGTTCAAAGCTTCATCAAAAATGGGTGCATCTTTCCAGTATCCCGCGGGTTTCGGGTAAGCTTACTGAAAACTTCACAGGTTCGGGTGGGCGGGTCAAAATATGACAAAGCAGCGTTATTAATAACTTTCAGTAACAAATCTCAAACAAAAACATACACACACAGCAAGCACTACTGTGCTGAGTCATGATAATTGTGCTGCTATAATGCATAAGGTTTGCAAGTCAGGTTTGGGTGTTGATTGATGCATATTATTGCTGGTTGGATCTCATAACGACCTGGGTGGAAAGCAGTTATTAAAAAAACCCCGACCCCCTTCACTACTGTGTAGGATTGTTTCCTTCACCGATTCCAACAAGTCCAGAGCGATGCAAGGTCCAAAAGTCAAAATCAATTGAAAAGTATGGATGTAATCAATTCAAAAATGAATTTATCTAGCGAAATATTCTGCTTCAATCTATATTTATTGGTGTTTAGCCTTTCAAAAACAACATATTCACTGCGGTGAAAACATCATTTTTTTTTTCAATTTTTATTACGGGAATGAGCTTCATTTGAAAACCTCAATAGAAGATTCCAATAAGAAACGTTCGGAACAGCCTTTACAGTGTTATTGGTCAGTAAATGACTATGATTTGATTATTGTTACACAGTGAAAAGACTGTAAGATGCTTCCAAATTAATGCAGTTAACCATTAAAACATTTTTTTGAGAGTCTTACATGCCAAGTTAGAGCGATAGTCACTCTAACACTACCTCTGTGTGAACCACTAGGGGAGGCATACTTGTTATTGTGTGAGTTACAAGCTTGTGGGCAGAAAGTGTTGAGTGGTACGGAGGCTCACAAAAGAAATGAGAGACTTTGGCTTTTGGTTTCATTCTTTCATAATGCTTCGTTTAACCCACACGGGCAGATTTCTTTCAAATGCACAGTCAGACCTATCACTTACGTAATAGCCTACTGGGGGGGGGGGGGGGGGGGGTATTACGTAAGTTATCTAAATCGTCCACACACACACGGCAACTTACCCTAGGAAGTCAAAGTCAATGGTGGAGTATTTGGCCTGGATGAGCGCCCAGAAGCCCCAAAAGAAGTGAGAAGCCTTGAGAGAGCAGAATCAGAGATCAGGTGGAGTAAAGTAACGTGAGACACTGACAGTGTGTGTAAGAGATGGTGTGTGTTGTTGCCGACATATTCCTCCTCACCAGAGCGAACTTGTTGACCTGCACGTAGAGCGTCTCCAGCTCTCGAGGGCTGACCTCCTCCGTTTTCTTGGTGAAGAGTTTGTACGCCTGCAGGTACACTTTGAGCCAGTCCATCTGCATCTCCCGACTGGGGTACAACCCGTAGTCCAGCTCCGCCATCCCTGACCACGCACAAGGACACGGACAGTTGTATACAATAAGTCACTTTTTGTGGATAGGACATTAACTCTTAACACACAAATCACTGTGACGTTCGACATACCTGCGAATTCATTGAAGTGGTTGCCGATGTCGAAGGCCTGGTAGTTGTAGCTGGAGTATTCGTAGTCGATGAAGCGAACGTGACCTGAGAGACGACAAGAGGACACTGACGATGTAAAGAGTGTAACCGTGTGCTGGCTCACAACCTGACCGGCACCATTTAGGTAAAAGGTAACCAGGAAAGCGCCATGAAATAATGTTTGCAATAAAAGCGGTTTGCTCTGGGTCCCCTCGTCCCCAAAGCAAACGTCTCGTCCCATAGAGAAAGAAAAAAAACACTGAGGTGCCTACCCTCTTTGTTGTTATGGATGATGTTCTTGCAGAGCAGGTCATTGTGGCAGAGCACCACGGGGGAGCCCAGGGTGGAGAGATGCTCCTTCATCCACACCATCTCCTGCTCCAGCACCGCCTTGCTGGGAACTTCCTGCTGAATTCTGGACAGGGAGGGCAGAGACGGGGAGAGAAGTCAGCTTCAATGCTATGCAAACACATACACTCACACACGTTTTTTCCACAGTTTTCTCCACTTGGACTGTTGTGAAAAATATGCAAACACAGTGTGTCGGCAAACTCAACGCTGGCTAAACGAGCATGTTTAGCAGCCAGGACAGCTTATGTGATAAGTCTGTAGTGTCACCGACACTACACACAGCTTTTCCTTGTTTTTGGGATCATCATCTCAAAGTGGGGACATGTGAAGAGAGAACAACAGGTACAAACAGCACACAGGCTCAGTGGGGCTCTGGGGCCCTGGGGAGCACGGTTACAGAGAAACAAGCTCTCGGTGGACACCTGTGGTACTGCGGAGTCACTATGGCAACACTGCTATGTCTCCTGGAGTTTCCAGCTCTGGCAGGCCTAGTAAACATTCACACATCTGACCTGTCTTCGGCCCCGGTCATGTGATGAAAGTGGCCTAATTGGCTAGTGGAGAAAGGGTTAAGAAGCCCAGTTAGTGTGTCAGCCGGCAAGACTGCCGTGCTGAGCAGAGACCCCTGTGCTCACTGTAATGGGCTTATGGGGCTTAATCCACAGTCGGCATGAAAGGCTGGGAGGGAGGCTGTGGAAAAAATCTCTCTCTCTCTCTCTCTCTCTTGTGTTCTCTCTGCTATTCTGCCTTGGGCACTAGTTGGAGAGCGGCATGGACCACGCAAACCCAACAAGCTGCTTCTGTCGGGGAGAAGGGTGGAAAAGAAAACAGAGAAAGAAGGAGATAAAAGAAGAAAAGAAAAGAAAGGGAGAACAACAGAAGGCATTTGCATTGCCAATCCTTTCCTTTAAAGGGTCGAGAGAGAGAGAGAGAGAGAGAGAGAGAGAGAGAGAGAGAGAGAGAGAGAGAGAGAGAGAGAGAGAGAGAGAGAGAGTTCTACCTGAGTCTAACTGTTCAATCCCTGCCTGCTGTGTGGAAAAGAGATCACAAGGAGGAGGTCATCTCTGCTAATATGATGATGTGATACGGAAGTATCACACTGGAACATTACGCAGATTTCTGCCAGTTCTTTGAAAAGTGCAACAAGTGTCTGCCGTCCAGGACCGGGACGCTCTGGCTGTCTGCGTAACCAAGGAGGAGAGCGAAGTGACCCGATACGCCGAGCTGAGCAAACATCTGCTGGCCCACTGCATGCCTCAGACTCCCTAATCCAGTCGGCTATTATTGTTACAGTTATATAAGCCACATGCTGGACTTAACCTAATAGCCATCAGAACGAAGATATCAGCTGGGACTGGGCAGCTGATATCTTATGAAACGCTGGTCAGGTTATGAAACGCTCTACCTTCGTCGGCTCTGAGGGGTCCGGGGCCAAGTTGAAAAACCGAGCCATCTTCAGCCTGAACTCTCGGATACTGCTTAACCCTTCTTCTTTACCAGAGATGAAAACTCTATCAAATATTCTAAAAAAATGCATTCTTCAGTTCCAAATGCACAGGCCTTATACTGTATGCGTGTCAGCCAAGCAGTCAAAAGATGTTTGGATAAGTTATGACACATTTGGTTATCGATATATGAACTAACCTATATTGGAACAGAACGTTTTGGCCATATCGCACTGCTCTATTTAAAGTCTGTCTGGTCAGAAGCAGTCTGATTTATAAATCACATCATCGATCATATGTTATGCTTGGCCATGACTACATAATCAGTATAGGTAGTAATCTCATTAACCTGGATTTACGATTGACGGTTTATCGGAATGACTTTTGACTACTTGTTAACAGGAAGTGTTTATGACAAGAGATCAAAAGAAAATATGGAAATGATAATGGAGGTTTAACTGGCTGTGTTTCTGCTCAGTCACAGTCGACTGTGTGGCAGCCACGTTAACAACACAACTCTCTGTTGTCTTTAACTTTCTCTGTGGTTGTGCAGTTTACAATACAGCCAATGATACCACACTCCTAGAGTAAAAGGTGCTTATTAGAACCATACAGGGTTCTTCTGCTTGTCCTTATAGGAGAACCCTTTTTGATTTAGAAAAGATTGAGTCATTTTTCTGTTGTTCCGGTGTGTCACTTCATTCTCAACTAGAGCAACGTGGACAACCTAGTGTGGACTCATTTTTAACACAATTTATTTTTTGACATATTTGACGGTGGAGCAGAGAAGTAGTCTTATTTTTGCTAGTTTTAATCTGAGTGTTTGAATGTTTTTTACCAATCAAAAATGCGCCTGAAAGTTCTGCGTGTGAACAAGTTTAAATAGAAAGAAGCAGCAGTGTTGCATAACTCTGTATTTCTACCTTTCGGGGAGGAGAATAACAATTCATGTTTAGATGGATATGTTAAGCAAAGTGCACCCAGACAAACTTATTATTATCAGCTTAGTTGTTTAAGAGAGTGAGAAAGACAGAATCAGATGGGTATTGGCAGATACTCAAAGTTGTGGTACCGGACATGAAAAAGTGATATCGAGCCATTTCTACATCTGCTCATCAGCACTACACACAATGCACTGCTCATAGGAATGTTTATAGTTTTGCAGGTATTTGGAAATGCTAATGGGGCCAAATGAAAAGTCAGTAGGATTCATCATCTGGGGACCATAATGTCTGTATAAAATGTCTAATACCTAGTGTGGTTAAAAAGGTGCTCTTCGCAAACAGTACAGGTGGTTATGAAGATTCTGGTCTGTTCTGGAAAAAGCAGGACACCTTCTTGTATTAACCTCTTGAGTGTCCTCTCACTTCCTGACTCGTATTTAAATCATGAGTTAGATCAACTACCTCTGGTACCTCTAAAATTAAACTGGGTAACGTCACTGACTCCTATCAGAGGACGTCAGGCTCTGGGCCAACTGACTCAGGTCACATCACTTATATTAGAGGCAAAACAGGCAGCGCTTCAGGATCAATTTGCATCATATCAGTGTGTGTGTCTGTCTGTGTGTGTGTGTGTGTGTGAGAGCCGGATCTCACCTAGCGTTGGACGCTTGGTCGGTGAACTCGGTGGCCACAAGGGAGAAGTATTTTCTCATCTTGATCCAGAGGTTGGGTTTGGGGACGCAGCCGTTGTGCGCGTGGATGGCGTGGATACGAGCCATCTCTCTGGCTATCATTCTGAGAGGAGACAAAAAGAACCATCCTGCATTACACTCCAATTATAAAGAAGTTCCTGGAAAGAGTCAACTGATTACATCGTGTAACACACGGAGCACATGTTGATATTAGAGTGTTTAAAAGCCAACACCCAGGACAATGTGTGTTACCACATTAAGTGGCAGTATTGATCGCTATGGACACATTACCATAATTGCTGTAGTAATGAACAATGTAATGTGACATGGGAGACTCTCCTGCTTCCAAACATTTCTTTGTTTTTGCGATATTTGCATGAGACTTGCATGTGTTTGCCTCATTTACCTCTTTCCTGTGCGATGTCGAGGCCTTTCTGCATTGTAAAGTAGTTTGTGTGTATATGTGGAATTTAGTAAACCGAGAGGACTCTGAGCACAATAGCACAATGCTACCATCTCTTAGCTAAGCCTAAGAGTAGTCCCCTGACTCTACCGTGTCCCCACCTGAGCAAGGAAGGATCCCTGACGTCTTGCGTCCCGAGAGCGTCCCCCTGCATGAACTCATAGCAGATGCCGTTCAGAAAGGTGCAGTAGAGGCGAGGGGCACAGCCATTAGCATGTAGCACCTAGAGGAGACACACAAAAGAAACAATTAGATGGGAGAAACTATTCCGGGGCATTTTAACTCACAGGAAGAGAGCGCGACCCTCTGTGCTACCTGAAAGCTCTTGAGCTCGTTGTCTCGGTCCACAATCAGCTCTGTCTTGTGCCCGTATACTCGGACCAGGACCACGTCCTCTGGACTGTCCTCTACGTAGCAGCCCACAAGCTTGTTGGTGGTTCCGTCGGTGAAAAGCTGCAAGAGGAAGAAAAACATTAGAAGAATACCCCCGACCTCTGACTGAACAGCACCTCTGTGGCTCCCAAAAAACATTTTAAATGTATTATCTTGAGGTATCGGTTTTCTTCAGCTCAGGACCAACGGCGCACACACCACGCAGCTCTGACCTACATGAGATAAATGTTCTCACGCAGCAGCATTCTTAGCTGAATCACCGTCACGTGTGCCTTCGGACCACAGATTACTGCGACAATGCCAAGCAGTTTTTTTATCTTTCGGATTTTATTAATGTAATTAAAAATAAACATTTTATTTAACACATTAAGTCATTTAAAAACTAATATTATACATTAAGTATAAACTATATATTGATGTCCTATCAATGTCCTAATGATGCAGTTGCGTTACAATAGATGAATGTATTGTATTGGCTTATTACTGTCTTTTTTCCAGAATGCATCGTAAGTGATTTTTTTTCGCCCAACAACACCACACTCAAAAAAACAGAGAATACAATTTTGCATTACATGTTAACAGCCTAATAACTGTTTGGAACAGCAATGAAGACCTTGAAAATGCACAACAGGACAAGATCCTACAGTTGCAGACTTTGACAAGCATTCCGAAGTTCCCCCTCCTCCTGAACGCGGCACAGTTTGCGTAACGGATGTGGACGGGTCTGGACGGGTCTGGACGTCTAACCACACCTTCCCCAGCTGACCGCAGACAGAACCGCTCGACTCATCTGCAGGGCGGTGTCAACAAGTCCGACGCCTCTTTCGAAAATGAAGAGCAAGCAAAAAAGCCGTCTGTGCCTAAAGCTAGGCCATTAAATATCCGAGTGACAACGTCACTCCAGTGGAAACCAGCAGGGCCGCCAGTCGACCCCACTGCATCGAGCACAATGACAACATACATGCTGCCGGCATCTCTCCCCCCCCACCCCCACGGCCCAGACGCTCACTCGCACATATCTGGCATTCCACACGTGGCTGACCACAAATATGGGCGTGCAGGCATCCCTGTTATGACCGCACCTTTGCCAACCACATGACATGATCCCTTCTCCCCGCCACACAATGCGCCGCTAAGGCCGGCGATCAATACGTCGACTGACAGCGGTAAGCTTGAACCCAGACAGAGGTAAACATTCAGCCACATACCGCCTGACGCTTTATTTTTTGTTTTCTTCTTCCCATGGGTGAGTATGCGCTCCGATGACAGAGGCCTTTTGAGGCGGATGTGACTCATCTGGTCTTCAGCATGAGGAAGCCGTAAGAGGAGACTGT